>NW_019211458.1:4163134-4250445 GCF_002443255.2 Varroa destructor
ATATATGGTTTATATACTGGTGTCCCCCTAATTCAGTGGAGAGATACTACCCTGTGAGTGATCATTAAGGTTAAGGGCTATCCAACGGCGCCGTCATCAAATGGTGAACAGCAAGAAAAAAATTGTTATAAATTGCTTTTCAGCTTGCTGATCAAAAGTCTGGACAACTACTTAGTAAGTATGCACGTGATCTTAACTGAGCAAAATGGGTTCCGAAAAAAACGGTCCACAGGAACGACGTCAACAGGATACTGGCCACGCCGCGCAATCCGCTATATGCGGCAGTCTTCGATACTGTTCCTAAAGACAAGTTGATGCTCATGCTGGCCGAAACGAATGTCCTCACGAATTTTCTCGACCTTATCAGTGCTAATCTAGAGGATAACTGAATAACTGCCACGATGAAGTGACCGAAGCTCTCCTTTCACACATAAAAATGGCCTGGTTTAGGCGGACCACTAAGCCCACTTGTATTTGATTTAGTGATGTACGGGCCAGAGAAGTCCCAAGTGCAACAAGCTTTAGTCCCGCTCTATTCGGTAGTCACGCATTCGGGACTGACGGTAAGCCTAATCAAGATGGGTGTGATGAAGTCGGGACAGCGGCCTTGTACCTCGCCAGGTCTTTTTTTCATATGTTAACCGATGTCCGTACATGGGGTTGCTTGAACGGCAAAGTTTCATTGCGCATGTCCTTGAAATATGCAAGAAGCACGAAGTCTGCACGAACGACCAACTGCCTCGTCGTTGGCCCCTCGCAACAGCTCTTAGCATGTTCGACCTCAGGGTAGCTCCGATAGAAACTTCTTGACTATGCGTCATTTGGGAAGCTTTTACAGTGGAGAATTTCGAATAAGTAAATCGCGTCAATATTTTTTCCGCTTCTGTCTTATCTCCTAGCTTGTGTATCAAGGCCAGGTTTGTTTCCTTTCACAATGATATTCGCAATGATGAATGATGACTATTTGGAAAATTAAGGTTCCAGAAAATACGGTATAATATTTTGATCCACAAACTAGCTGGGTACAACTATTTATGAAAAACAAACGTATACATAAAAGCGTCAAGACTGTACGAACTAAACGTGTGTACCTGCAATGTTCACACGCAGGCAACAATAGAGGCTCTGCAATATTTCTTATGTAACATTACGTAAGTTCACATTCCGCAGCGTGACATTTAGCTGGAAGCGGTTATACAATATTTGGTGTTAATCTAAGGGTAGCGGTTGGACATAGTGAATTTTATTGTTTACTCTAAAATTAAGCTAATAGAACCGTTTTTCTTCCTGATTAGGTTAGGTAGCCCACGGAATAGCCCGAGCATGAAGGGTGTCAAATTTTAGTCAAATGGAGTCAGCAATACCAGCACTCATCTAAATGAGCTTGTTAGTTTTTATACGGAAGCGCGCATCTATGGCTACACGGACGCGGGTCTATGAGGCGACAAAGCTCAGGCAGGGTCAGGTACAAGTCGGACAGTGTATTGTTGTGGTGAAATCGTTGCAGTTGCATTTCATAGTTAGCAGTTTGACGAAAGAACGAAATTAGAAAGCGTACCAAACGGTATATAGCGCACAGAGGTTGCTGCGTACTCAAAAACGATGTTTCTCTGACTGAATTGCCTGGACGTTTCTTCAGCCTTTTTTTCAGAACGCGTGGATCAACATTTGCTTGATCTTCGTTAAGATCAAGCAAATGCTGATTGACGAGCTAAACCTGAAATTCGCACCTAAAGCCTCTTTAATGAACATTAACTCATCGACGAAATCTATTTTTTTTGTTACAGCGGCCTGAGTAGAAATATGAAAAGTAGCTCCGACCAGAAAACGAAGTGTGTTTCCATCCGGTTTCAAACCTATAACACCTTATTTACCCTTAAGGATAGTAAACAAACACGTTATCATTGCACTATTGCAGGACATCATGGTAACTATGCAAGCAGCCATTAATCCAATTTTATTCCGTTGAGTCCTGAAACCCGCCACCTGCTTAAAGGTTAGGTATGCGCAGATTCGTGCCGCTTTGTGGTTGTACGGTGACAAACTTGAGCTAGTGGGATGTGCGATCCTATAAGAAACCTTACACAATCCACCGTATAGTCATGGTTCCCTTGTGGGGTTTTGAGCTATCCATGCAAACATATTTCATCTTTTCTCTGGACTGGATAATTTTTGAATATACTGTACCTCGATTTACATGGCTACGTTCAGTATCTACGTGCTGTATATATGTCCACCCACATAAACTATCCAATATCAATAATGACCAACAAGTCCTCATGCTCTATAATCTTGAAAAAAGTGCTATCACGCATCCAAGGTGTTATCACTCATGTAATTTTTTGTAATGCGCGTCATCAGCATTACTCAAACCCTTTTAAAAGAAATCTCGTAGTGTAACATGGCTGGGAACAATTCATCTTAAGTGGCAAAAGTCCACGCCAATATAACAAAAGTAGTCAAGTTTAGAAGCAGTTTGTGGCTGTTTAGTTAGGGAACAATGAGTCATATTTGCGTGTTTCCTGGTAATTCTTTTAACAAAGACAACACTAAAAGTAAATTTCTAATGTTACTCAACGGTCGATTTTCCAATACTTTTTACATTGTAAAACTACCCTCTCCATTCATAAGAAATAAATGCACTTTTTAACAGTCCACCTAGCCGTACTAAACATTATGCGAACACAAGAACAGCAAGAATTCCATTAAGTAAAACAACCCGATACGCCATTTTCCAAACTGAAAAAAGTCTGTCAGCTGTTCGTTGGGTAACAAGAACAATTAGTCTCAAGCACACGCAACAAAATTGATCTTGCTAGTTGAAGAGGTGTATAATGAAATAGCAGCTGTAGATCTCTTGCTGATCACATTTTGGCTTTGATTTTACAATTTTAAATACGTTGATGTTTTATATCTATTAGTAAATAACAAATTACTAGTCAATCAAATTACAGGAAATTAACATTGACCAATCGAGCAGACGTACCAGCATACATCTACATAAAACTCAGTAAATAGACCAATGTTTGTGCGGGGTCCGCTTCAAAACACCTCTGGTATATGGTATAGGGTCTTTAACGAGGTGCATGATCATCTCAGGGCAGCAAAAAAATATCAAAAATAGAACGGCTCGATTTTTCCTTTCTCCTGTAATGCATTGTCGTGACATATTACTCCCCTTTAATTGAGTATAGTTATTCCATCCACAGATGTAATTTGATTTCTTTTCATTTAGCTAAGTAAAACAAAAATAACTCGTTAACATGGGATGTAAAAAGGCAACTGTGGTAGTAACCTGTTATATATTTTTGCCAGAATTTTGTACGCTAAGGTTTTTTGTATATGTATTTGGAAAATAAGAGTATATACATATTCTGCTAAGAGAAAGTAATGAGAAAAGATTTACATTTCGATCTTTATTCTACAAAATGAATTTGCGTTTATTGAGACTTGGATACAGCCACAAGTTTAAGGTGCAAGTTAAGATAACAAAAATAGTGCCACCGTGTACGCTATGGCTAATACGAATGAAGCGTTCTCGTTGGTTTGAAACTTGCAGTAAGTATAAATTTGTGGCTGATATTAAACACAATTGCTATAAAAGACCGTGCGTAAATACGGTTGTTGAAACATAAGCGGGAAGAATATAATACTTTCAGATCCTAAAGCCTAAACAAAAACCGCTTATGCAAATAAATTCGTCCAATACCATACAACACGAAAGTAGCAACTACTGTTTTTTCTGTCTCTATTTGTTATTTTGAAAGAGGATGGGGCGCTGACTTTAGTATCCAGAAAGCTTATACGTTCAAATATAACGAAGTTTAAATGTTTGAATGGCATTACAAAGCCATGGTGGTGAATCAGCCTTTGGCAATTTTTCATTGATTATAACATTTAGACCTGTTATTTTTGATGGCCAATGGATAACAGAATTTCTCAAAACCACGTTTTATACATTTCCTGGCCTGAAGTAACCGCATTTATTTTCGCAAATTCCTTTCATTGAATCTAACGATAATCGCCCCGCTGTAATAAAACAGCCTGATTATCACTAAATATACTTACAAACAACATGCGTAGTAATGCCTCATTGTTCATTATATTTCCTTCATTACAATCAGGGACATGACACCACCTATGTGTATTGTACATACATGTTCAAGTTTTTATTTTCATTTTAATTGACAATATGGTGGTGTGATAAAAAGCATCTGTACGTACAGTTTTCACCGTCATTAGAATTTTTTAATATACTTAGATTTACGAATAAATATTTAAGCGTGTTTCGGTTCAAACCATTGGACGATAATGAAGCTTCGCATTTGGCATTTGACAACAGAAATAACATATACATAGAACAAACAGGTATAATGTACTGATTGAGATATTTTTATGCCTCGTCATAAATCAGCTTTTAATTTATTTGTCCAAATTTGAATACACGTCGTCTTGTGTTAAGAGCCAGACGTCTGCAGAATTGTTTAGCAGCAGTAGATTCCGTTTGATAAATTGGTAGCCGCTATTCACATGCAAAGTATATTTACGTATAGGGATCATTACGTTTTTTTCTAATAGTTCTATTACGACATTGACTAACAGTAGTTGGGTCAGTGGTTATGAATAGCCTGTAAACGCTGTGAATATTTATGTTGCGAAATGGTTATAAATAACTATTAACAAGATAATTGTGTAGTGCAAAAATTGTAATAGCTTCATGCGCCGTCGTCGAATCCATGTAACGCCAAATCGGTACGTGTGATACAAAACCAATAAAATCTACAGTATTTGCATTATATTTGTCGCATAAGTGTCCGCAGTGCTTACAGAAGTAATTGCAGAAGTCTCAAAATTACGGAAGCCATCGCTTCCAAACAACAGGCGAAGAAATCCACGTATCGAAACATGCCTGTCTCAACTATCCGTTCCCTTTTCGAAGTTTCGTTACTTGAGCTTTGTACTTGTTTACCTTTAGACCGACACTCGTAATATATTTTTATTTATTTCCTATTTTTTATTTTTTAAGATAAAATGACCTAAATAAATATTAGCGATAATTTCAGTAAATAAGCGAAACGATAACTGTAGAAGCAATAATTCAAGATTACCAGTTTCTTAGTGTGAACATTCTTCTGTCATTCTTGCCGTAATATTAGCCTTCATGCAACCTATCATAAGCCTGAATATTTAGAGTTAGTGTCTCTGCAAAAGCTGTCATTTTGCTCTTCATTGATTGATCAAGTCGTTTATTTAGGTTGCAACCTGTTTTACATAATCCGAATAAGGAATTTCTTTTTTATACATTTAGGTCGCAACTACGATAATCGAAAGGGCTATGTTTGACCGAAACGAACAGTGGATAAGCATTTCAATAAGATCACATCCTGACCGTTGCAAGTCTTGGCCTTTATGCTCTCAATTTCTAAAACATATTTCTTTTTTTGTTCTATAACTATTCCAGTTGAGTCGACTATTACACGGAATGTAGCAAAAATATCGGGAGAAAAATATTTATGACCACAAACAAATCTAACCAAATTCACAACTATAATTATTTACGGGATTAAGAATAATCAGTATTATGACAAAAATTAACATATTTTAGCAATTGTTGTATGCAGATATACTCTTCAAAAATAACTAGCTGTGTTATATATTATTCTTTGCCATATACGCTTGTGTGTACCACTGCAGAGCACGTATCCTAAGTCAGCATGCAGCAATATTTTTTTTGCCTACACACGGTGAACTCTAGGTGCGATTAGTACGCAGTGGGTAACGCTGCCACACATACCATATGCGCCGTATTTACGTGCAGTGCGTGTATGCTACCAGTTGAACTCACATCATTTCTTTCGCGTTATAGCGAGTTTCATGTTATTAATAATATGTTGTTCAACATAGATTTGCTAAGTTTCCAGAGGGCATAATGCACCCCTTCTGAAGGGTAACTTCTGATAAACGACCGTTTTTAGACGCATACATAATTGTCATTCAGGTTTTTAGTGGAATCCCATCTAATAAAGATGCTTGACAAGCATTTTGTTATCTTCAAAATGTTCCAAACTGCGTCTTCTAAATAGAAAATGCTTTTAAGGCTTATCAGATCTACTTTAAGCTGCTATCTAAGCTCCAACGCACTTCCTTGTCTACACATTGAAGGATAACTGACTAAGCAAATCGTTGTACGGTATCGTGAATTCATAAGAAGACAGTGCACCGTTGTGTAGAATCGCATTTGCGTACCCGTATGTGTGGATCGTTCGATTTAGCTTGAGCGGTTTCTGTTATAGCGGCACATTGTAGAAGATTAAAAAACGAAGTAATGAGGGATCTGCCCATATCCCGTTTGTAAATGAGTGCAATATGGTACTTCTTAACGGCGTCAAAAAAAAACGCTCTATGCAAGTAATACCAAATTATTTCACTTAATTACACAACCAGACCACGAGTGCAGCTGCATAATATAAATGATTAGGTAAAATCAGTGGAATTTCGCTAGCACAGTGCTAGGAGCTGTAATGTTTTTGCCTATATAGGTTAGTAGTTAAGCTGTCTAATAAAGTACCTACTAGCGATACCGGATAAAGGACGTGCTAGTTAGTGTTTAGAATAATTACATACTTTTTCTTTCCAGTAATACAATATGCGAAGGTTCTGAGTATGATATCTTTCAATGGTTAGATGTTATTACATGTGAAAAAGTACACTTTGGAAATCTGCTCTGTTGGATAAAACCTGGCGAACTCTAAAAGCGCCCTATCGCCCACGGCCTTACAGTCGGTCGTCCGGTTATCGACGGCTGCAACTGTAGCTTCTAGCATAGCGACTCACGGCCTGTCGACGTGGAAGCGAGTTTTTTCAAGCACTTCATCGATAATAAATCTGTATTTTTAATTTTTATGAACCAAAATTGAAATAATTTAGCGACCGCTTGAATACAATGTAGCGCAAAGAGGTATAACCAATCAAGTTTTTGGAGTTGTATGTGTATCTAAAACACATTACACTAACTTATTTTCAGCGGGCGGAGAGTTAACAGAATACAACTAGACAGGCAGATTTCGGTGATTATTGAAAAATTGGTTTAAAATGTTCATTATTCTCTAGGTTATGACAACATGAAAGAGCCCGTCAACCAGTTTCTGGAACAGTAGGCCTTCCACGGTAAAGAATCTTGAGCAACTTAACCTGGTTACAATGTCCTCTCTGAAACCTATGTTGGGCTTGCTACGTTCGGCACGCTACGGCGTCAAACACGTGTTGTCGGATACTCACCGAAGATTTTACGCGCGGTTCTAAAAACTACTAGTCACAATACTTTCGATCAATAATGAGTGAGATGATGGAAATTTTTATAATGTGTGCGCAATGAGGAGTAACAGGGACGGTAACGCCTATGAAACCGGCGCATGGTTTTTGATTTTTGTGGCAGACAATATATGGAGACAGCTCTTTATAATCCACACCAAGATGCATCTGGAAATGTGATGTGCCATAGGTACTATGTACCCTAGAGTCTCTCTATTATTTAAAATGAGCAATGTGAGTAAAAAGATACTCACATTGCTCATTTTAAATAATAAATGTAATTCAACGTTCATGCGCATTTGATGGCCCTTACGGTAAACCTAGTGAATGGTTTAGGTCTATATGTGGTGGTAATTTACATGTGTCTTCTAACTTAGCTTCAATAATAAGTAGATCTACTTTCGCCCGTTTCTCTATACAAATAGCTCCCGACAGGCCAATCGACACGCAGCCGGACTAGTTTTTTCGAGTAAAATGAACTTTGTCATTTGTTCTATGTGCATGCATGGTCTGCTAAAGGTGAAACAAACTGCATAAAAATAAGCAACGAGATTCATCTGCCAACATACACGATTCTTGCCGTAATGGCTGCTAATGGACCGGTCTTTTTGATGCCTGTATGATGGAAGTGCTCTGAATGATGTGTATAATGGATGATTAGTGTGGAATCGAACTTAAAGTAAGATGCTTGACTGCTTTCTACACTCATAAGAACTTATGTGCATCATCTTTATATAATGTAATAATGAGCGTGTATGTGCGCCTAGACAGTGTCTAGAGCAAATAGGCAATAAATTAAGGTTTTAAATTAGATCGGATTGAAAGAGCTTATAGCATCCCTTATGAGTACATACGGGGCACTTATAAACAACCGCTTAACGACCCTTGGATATTCTGCATTGTACTTTTGTGGGGTTGACGAATGAACAATAATGAGCTTACAAAAAAAATTGCAAATATTGGAAAATCTAGCAGCCAGAATTGAAAGTTCCTGTAGGTCCAAGAGGAGTAAACAGGCTTGCTTTCGCGTATTTAATCGATACGAATCCATGAAAAATAAGAACCAGTGTAAGCGATTCAGCAGTACCTCTGAGGTCTGGTATTTGTAAATATGGAGCTATAACTAAATTAGGTCAATTAATTGCCCGGAAAAGCAAAGGGCTTCTGTTGTGCGCAAAAAACTACACACTATTGACTCTGCTAACAAATGAATACCTAATTCACTTCACAACTCGCAAAGGGAACAGATCTTTTATGTTTGACGAATTTAAGTGTTTTATTTGCATTCACTAGTCGAAATACACAGGACACCTATTACTTACTAAAGTACTATTACATGTTCTTTTCCAGAAAATGCAGACATTCAACCACAAAAGTACACGTTGCGTCACAGTGAACGCCGCCGGTACTGCCGAATCGTGCGTTTATTGGCTTGCAGCACTAGTAATCTATTTGGGTGCTCATGAAAATGCATTCAATTCCAGTAACGTTGAGTCACGGAGTTCGCACCAGCTCCATAAGCATCTGTTGTTGCTAACACCATCGTCATACATTTGTTCATAAGGTTCATGAGCTAGAAGGTCGCTAGCTCAGTAATTGACAAACTACAGTTAATACGGTAGGAATATTTATATTACCAAATTTTATGATTCCTAGCGGACGCACCCAAATCACATTATATCGACTAAAAAATGAATAAAATACAAAAATTAAATGATTACAATTATTAAATAAGTGAAAATTAGTTATTACAAGAAGCACTTTGCAAGTAAAGAGCCAGTTTAACTAAACAGTGCGACAAAATTCACCTATTGGAAACTACCCTGGAAATTGTCCAGCCTACTCTATATTTAGAACCTATTTAAGCACATCACAAAATATTTGTGAGCGCATTTTCTGTGTCCGTTACAGGAACTATGCTAAAACATACAATGGCACTCGTTTTATGGAATTATTACGTTGAGAGACAAAAACAGTGGCGAAAACCCAGCAGCAAGAGGCAATGGAACGGTCGCATCTGCTGCAATCATTGTATGTAAGGTCTATGAATAAACTGGATACAGCTAACTACTAAATTAGGCGGAATTGGGGACTTAATATGCAGAATTACAGCAGTAATGGGAAGCAAAGAAAATTCAACAGAAGCCGCGCAACAGTGAATGACATAGCACAGAAGATTGAAGAGACTCATAAGCAGGGTCCTTGGGGAGTGGCTCAGCTGAAATATCAACTAAATCAAGAGCGAGGGATGTCTAAAAATTTGAAAACTTCTGCGACTGTCGGCCGCAAGATAACCAGAACCTGCGTATTTTCCAAGCCTTTCAACGTAAGCAACTCGCCAGCTCATCTAATCAACTTTTGGTAGGTATAGCAAATGATTGAACGAAGGTTTCAATGTCTAAAAATCTGCGCACTAGGTTTAAATTTCTATCTGATTAAAACATACAGTGTAGACGTTGGGACTATATATTTGATAGGCTCTATTGTGTAATATGCAGCTCACGTATAATGCAGACGGCTTTTACCGACGTCCCCTTTTCCATGTGATGATATATGTTGCTAAAAATTTGCTGACTAAAGCAACCGAAATATATCTCGTGATCGTCAACGAGTTACTTGAATAAAGTCGGTTTGTTATTCTCAGGAATTAGGGTACAAGTTACTATATGTTATCTGAAATAAAGAAGTTTTAGGAGAGCTATTCCGTAGGTTTTATATATAAGGAAATTTTCAACGCATGACCCTCGTTCAATAATTTCCTCTGCGTACTAAAAAATGTAGTATTATACAACGGCGAGTTGATTACGTTAAAAGACTTAGCGAAATCATGTGGGTTCACCACCTCGCAGCCGACGGTCGTAATTAATTACGTTGTATGAATTCGTATACTGATATGAAGTGCTTTACATGCACATACATTTCTTAGAAGGGTAAAATGAAGCTAGAAGTTCGTATCATCCCAACTGTCTTGTCTACGATAGGCCTGTGTATTGCTTAATAAGGGAAAATCCAAATGTTTCGAGTATAGCGTCTAATACTGGCGTTTAGTATTGCCTCATAAGACTAACCTTTTTTTTTAACAAATCGAGGTGATTACACCCGTTTTTAAACCTAGACCACTTCACATGTTCTCGTAGCTTTATTACGAACACGTGCAGTGAAAAAAATTGCGCCAAACCTCTGTTTCAAGTCTTACGTCTGGTATCGCCGTTAGGCGCTTCGTCGGACGGCTGGCTCCCAGCACGAAACGAAGTGAAGGCTGGAACCGACGCCACAACATGTTACTAAGGTTAGCAGGCAAATACTTTACCCAGTAAGCTATCACGGAATAATTTGATTAAACCTGTCCGCTTTTTAAGACAATGGCAAATCTCTTTCCGGCCTAATCATAATGCCAGGAAATAATAGTGAATCAGTAGACATTCGCCAAAGCACCTGCTTATTATGCGTGAAACTATTATAAAATAAATAAATAATATATCAATTAAGAAAAAGTACGATGGAAAGTGCAAGCCATACAAGTATGTATAACTTTTACGAAGCTTTAAACTCTCATTAAATTAAAGGAGTGCAATTAAAGGTAGGCCAGGTACTTTCTATACAATAATCAGTGAATAGCCCGTGATGGCTGACGTAAGTGCACAAGCGTGTTATTGTTCTATATGTTAACGTACTCTTCGCTAAACCGCACATTCAAAAGCTGTAGGTGAATTAAACCTAGCTGTACATTTTCTCATAATGAGTAGTAAGTCGAGAGAACATGAACCCGAACACTATATTAATAAAATTTCATATTGGTTTCAGTTGGGCATTAATGGAAACGAGATTTTCAATCGAATTTCCGGTTCGATTCCGGTTTTCAAAAATCAGTAATTGCTACGAACTCATTTCGACTTTGGGCTTTGGTTTATGGATATACAGAATCTACAGTAAACGATTAATTAATGGTACACTCACCACTATAGAAAAAGTGTGTTCACTCAAACCTCCACTGCCAAAGCTTTTTCTAAATTATTGGTGTGCTGTTTAATCGTGTCAGTAAGAACAGTTGTTGATACAATTATTCGAGTAACGTTGCATATAAGGGAATTCTAGTCGTATAACTCAATACGGACAGATAAATGAAACTGGTACAATAATTTGGTTTCTTACTAGTTGATTTCTGTCTAATCCGAAAAAATCACCGCAGAAAACGTTTGTTCTAATAGCAATACGTTACAATACCTGAACATTGTATCAAGCAGCGTTGTAACAGGGCATACACGGGACACTACAGCCGGTTTTGAGACAACCATCGAACAACGAACGGCTAACATCCACAGTCGACATGCAAAGAAAATACAAGTAAGAGCAGGCTTAGAATTTTTATGAGGTAAATGTGGGTCTCGGCTTTTTAGGGTACAGACATTAGGGCCTCGAATTACAATTAAGTTGAAAAGCGCATTAACATGTTTGACCAGAAATCGATAACGAGATAGATATTTCGCTAGAAATTTGAAGAGGCCAAAACGTGAGTTGGCTAACTGTTCTCGAATTGTACCAGAAAGTTGTAAGGCAATTCAAGAAGGGTCATTTGACGTTGTATTTGATATTAAGGAAGCATTCGTGTAGCCAAATACCTTCTTTGACCCACAAATAATTTAATAGTCACCGTGCGTCAAGCGTTACTGGCATGCGCTAACTCATTTATTCGTTGCCTAAATACATTCTATTTGAAAATATTCTAGCAGACTTAAAATTTAGGGCTAGCAGCAGATCAAGAACCCGAAAAATGTAAGGACTCAAAACGGATGTTAGTAATCTCATAAAAACCGTTCGAATCTCTTCAAAACATTTAAGTTCTACTAAAAATTATTTGGTTTGTCTCAAAAATCTCCCTATTTTCCAGAAATCGTATGCAAAGTGGCAATAATATAGGTCGTCGATTTTGAGCAAAAAACTTTTTGGTGTTAGCTAAGGTTCTTCTAGCACGAAAAAATTGGGTAATAGCTGATCTTGACTTAAGTTTCGAAAAACACGCACTGCTTTCCTACCTATATTTCCTATATATAATCAAATATTTTTTGACATTAATACTTCGGTCTTGAGCTGCTCCGTAGCTTTCTTCGTTGAGTTATATAAAATTTTGCTTTAAATTGTTTTATAAGGTAGCGCTGGCTTTCGTCTATTTGTTTTGAGATACGACCGACTAGTGTATTTTCAAATTATGCAAAATATACATCACTGAGCCGTTGGCTCTTAGGTATTCATATACGATTGGGGAAGTGGCTATAGGTTCAAGTCAATGCACATTTGAAAGAACTGTACCAAACAGTGAATAATAGACGAAATAACGGTTGAACGAGATAAGATTAAAAGGGTCGTTGTCATCGCATCAACACAAATATACTCCTTCGCTCACATCGCTAGCATAAAAACATTCATTCTTAGAAGTGAATATCACAAGCGTGTTTCATTGTTTTTATTTCAGCCTGCTACGATAGAGGCTATACGTTTTCTCCCTGAAAGTTGCACCGGTAACAGGTTCTGGTATAGTTCTTTGACTTTACAGTATACATATTCAATAAATCGCTCTCTATGCGATTTTTTACTACCTTCGTCATTTTTCTAAGACCAATTTCTAGCTAGTTTCCATTTGCTGATAAATTTTCTAATATTGCTGTATATAGGCGGCCAAACGAATAGCCAGACGCAGGAGCTCGTTCACACCGATGCCACTAGTTTTTAGTTCGTAAATATTAGTAGCATAGGTATATGGCAGAACACAAAGGTAGGTTAAGTAGGATCCGCACAGCTTTTACTCGTTGTAGTCAGAGGTAATTCGAAAGTAAATAGCTATAGGTTAGGGTCGATGCAAACCAAAATTAAGCAATAAAAAACTTGTTTCTCACACTACACTCATTATTCTTTCTTCTGTGCGTAAAGTGTTAGCGTACATAGCAAATATTGCCTCAGTGCTCGCTCGGAACTGAATTATCTTTTCAGTTATATTAGACATTGAAGAAATAGTCATGCAATGATTTCATATAAGTCTAAAGATAGATTGTCTCTAGGGGTACAGGTAATATTGTGATCCAAAAAACAGGACCGTCTTTGAAAACATCTGGTTCAGTGGATACTACGTTATAAAAATTAAGTTGATACTTTAGTAAGGGACAGAGCTTAATATAGATCTCAAAATCATCCATCTATCACAACATTCACGTTTAACTTGATCAAAACAACATGAAAAATGGCCCTTGACTGTTTATAAACTGCAACATTCACTCAATAATTCTTTAATTTCTTTGGTGTGCAAAGCTGATATAAATGAAATCATAGGGTATGATTTTGATATTTGAACTTTCGAAATCACAGATAAAAATATCTAAGTCCATATCGGAGCGCATCCACCGAGTATGCCGTTGGAAAACCCTGAAGCGTGAAAAACCATTACTTTCTTCTTCTCTACTCTTGGGGAAAATGAGATGCATTATGTGTCTTGGGTGAATTGGTCGTTTAAGGTGTCAATTTCATCAGCTACCCTATTTCGGCTGTTACATTGGTCTCATCATCTCGTCGAGGAAGTCGATCGTAGAAGCCAGAACATATCGCTCTGGCTGTATCTCACAACCGAAACACTAGATACAGGCGTAACAGACTGGACGAAAATGCTAGCCATTGTTAGACTAGCAACCTGAAAAAAGCCCGTCATCGACTAACAGTAACTACGGTCACTAACCCTCAAAAATATGTATAGATTTCTTAACCGCTGGGACACATTATTTTGTCAGGCACCGGTATTAAGCAATTGATAGACGTGGAATGAGGAAAGAGGCGTGAAATAGACGTACCTCTAACATAATATGAGTATTGTTAACAGAATCATTAATATTTGTTAGAAGACTGCTTGCCAAACGTGCAATGGTGTACCCAGCTTTTGCAGAGCTTAAAACGAAGGGGAGGATAGAATACATAAGGTAGCTTGTTCGTCAATTCACGCGAACCGCGACCAAAGACATTGAAATCAGAAACACTGCCAAATTTACGCTAGTGGACCAGCTTCCCACAACTAATGTTAGGTTTCAAGCTAGCACGAACGCTAGCACTGCAGAGGATATGAATAGTAGAACAGGGGCTGGAAATCTGGGTCAAAGCATTTCCTGCATACGAAAGAACAGTGTTGAAATAATTGCCGAATATACCGGGTAGAGCACGCTACGCCAAAACTGGAATACTGTTCTAGGGTATTTCAGGGGTTCATTCACAGGCATGCATTAAGCGATTAGAAGTAACTGTAGTAGTTCACAATATAATTAACAATGCAGTGTTATGATGAGTGGGAACATCACGGAATTTGCGCTCATAATGAGCATACACGTACATTTCTTAAGACAGCTACAGAGTAAGACTGAAAATTTTGTGTGGAAGTTACGCTTAAATACAACGACAATACAGTGTCCCATTTATCTTAAGTATAATCACTAGGCCGCACAAAAAGAAAGGAAATCTTTAGAAACGCTTTGGAAATAAAACCCACCTGATAACAAAAGCATAACCGCCAAATTTGCGATTTGCAGACAGCCATAAATATTTGGAAGAAATCTTCTCGAGATATGCTGAAATGAAAATCAAATGAGGCACGCCCAAACGATCTCTCAGCCGTGTGTAGTAGTAATTGTTGAGGTACTTCAGCTTGCACAAATAGATGCAATTACATATGCCGAAGCTGTCAAAAGCCAGTTTGTTAAATTATTCCCACACGATGAGAAACAGGTTGTATCAAAGGCCCCTTATCCCACCGCCGAGTAAAATCGTTCGAAAGCAATCTTAGGTGAAATGGAAATACATGTATTTGGAAACTGTGCAACAGTTCAATAATTATATTGAAATTCTACAGCATTGAAAACCATGTCGACAGGCGTAAAATGTTTTATCATACCTTAGTTGGAAAGGAATCCGAAGATGGCACCATCCACTTGAAAATGTATTTGACGTCTTACAAAAGTTCCCTTTAAAACCCAACCAAGATATTTGGATGCGTTGTTGACAGAGATTGCGAGTTTAGCTACAAATTTGTTGGTTTTTAGAATTGAGCGTTAAGACATTAAGCTTATATTTTTAGATGGACAAGCTGTAGGTGCTGGCCAAGCATCATTTCTAACCATCCTATCCCGACCGAACCATATCTTTTGCAACATTAGGGCATTGCCCCCATCAAGGATTTAATGGGGTACATTTTGCTGGACTTCTCTAGCGTTTCTCCGACAGGCTGATTCAAATTCTTATTTTCCTCGTTATTCTATTGTAGTAATATTTTTTTCTCAACGTTGAGGTTCGACTCGGTTACTATGGCAACTCACTAAGAGATGTGCATAACTACGCGGATTGCGCTATTGCCTACTGAAAATTATAGCCAGCTAACAAAATACCTCAGATTCCTCAAAACAAAAAATAATCTCAATGTAAGCAATTAGATTACATTTGTCTTTATTGTTTTGTAAATTTATCGTTCGCTTTTTCATATATTCCATATATATTTTATATTTTTGGTGTTTCAACCAGTACTTTAAAAACACGTAATTCTCGCTTTGAAAACACTCTTGCTTATTTCTAATCAAACAACCACCTTACATGTATTCAGTTTAATTTCTTCCAATCGTTGCTCTTTGGACGCGAAAAAATTTGACTGTTAGAACGCCTGTAATAACGTGCTGCCATTCCGAGAAGATAAATGTTTTCAATTACAATGGCTAGCCTGTAGTTGTTTGCTTTTTAAACGGTGTGTCCGGGGGTTAGTATCATTTAAATAAAAAGTATTACGAATCACCTTTGAAGATAAGGGAACTGGGAAGTTTTCATACAATAAGAGTAAAATCTAAAAGTGCGAACAAGCTTGCGACATATACATCGGTAGAAAATGGTCATTTTAAATTTTTAGCTTCCCTACTTGGTATTGAGGGTAACTGTGTGTTTGAAATGCCCTTTGACAGTAAGGCCAGATGAAACAATCGAGGTTCTAAAATTATTATATATAGATATATGTCAAAGTACTCTCCTATATCTACGAGCAGTGTTACTTGAATAGGAAATAAGCGGAACGAATTTTAGTGACTCTTTTAACATTTTTATTTGTAGATTGGTCCAGAGAGAAAACCTCACGTTTTGGAGAACTGATTTTTATGTGAAAAACTACGTAAAACTAGGTATTAATAGCGTTTTACTTTTTTGAATATATTCACTTAAACAATAATGATGCAATAATAATTTCAATAAGATCTTTTAAAATTTGCAACATTTGGTATTTTTAAAGATTTTAAAATGTTTTGCGAAGCTTTAGCAAATTTAACGAAAATCATCATAACTAGTTTAGGTTGCAAATCGATGAGATGCAAAAAGTAGATTATGGAAGAACGCATATATTAAAAAATAACTCGAAACTTATAAAGCAAATACCAGTTTTGACATCTATTTTAGTTTAAGCATTGGAAGTACTATCGAATGCAGGTTAAAATGAATAATTTAAAGCATTATGACTGAATATTAACCAAGTAAAGCTAGAAACCTTCAAATTAGTCAAAGAATATCAAGATATGTAGGCACAGTTTTTTGGGTAACATTGAAAATATTGATATCAAACTAGATAAGTTTTGTATCTTCTTTCCAAGAGAAAAGCCGAACACAGAGATTTCTAGGGCAGATCTCGTATTTCAGTCCTTATTTCCTTTTATGGATGATACTAGTTTAGTTACTACCCACTATTCAGGTTATACCATCAAGAGCGGATGTACGATGAGTAATTTATGTTCTAATTTTTTGCTAAAAATCAATATGCATTGAAAAACAAGGTCGTCGAGAAATCGAAAACAACGGCACTTAAAATTTAAGTTAATATGTTTTCCACTTGCTATAAGTTATGTTAAAATATGTTACAATCTAGTGTTAAAAAAAATTATATGCGTATATATATAGTCGGTAAAATTTGTGAAAATATATATTTCCGTGAACTTCACCCCCTCTATAATTGCTTATTTACAAACTTGTCAGTAAAGTGAAGTGAGTATCTAGATTATGATCACTGGGCCCTCGAAAAGATGGATTTACGTTCTTTGCACTGCAATGCTTAATACACTATGGAAATATATGACTGTTTGCCGTTTAACATGCGTAAAGTTTTACAGTTGACCGCATACTTGGTCAACCAAGAATACATTAATTTAGCCTAATTCTGTAATAACAATTGTACTTCGTATTTATTCAGAAAAAACGACGAAAAAGAAAGGTGATCAGGCTAACAGGATAACTGCGACGGCCTGACAGTAGTGCTTGCAGAGACACTTCCTAACTTTTTAGTTTATTTAATTAAAAAATTGAGGGCGCGGTATTTGAATTTAGACAAATTTTGCCAGGTTGCTTGTCATAGCGGACATGTGTTCACTGGCTATCCTTCGAACCAAAATGAAGGCAGCTCTTTTTAGAACAAAATGAACTAATCATGGGAAAGAGCCGCATGTTGTTTTTGGAATTTAAGCGAAGATTAGCTATTTTCTAATGCGTTTGCGCAGTCCTTACCGGCGTTAGAAATATTTGAAACTGATAGCACACACCCTTGCCGGCTTGGATATGGGTTCCTAGGAATCTGAGGAACACTTTCAAGAGACAAATTGAAAAATTTTATGGTTTGAAAGGCTTGAAAATTAATTCCGTCGGAATTAATCGACACTTAAGCAAATTTTCACTTGGGTAATATGTCTGCCTGCTAAACTTATGTGGTAGTCTACGTTTGAATCCGCATAGACACTTTTTCATGCTAAAAAAATCTAAAGTAATTCTTAACAGCTTGAGTGTCCGATGTGAAACACAAAAAACTTTTACAAAATTACACCTACTAATATCGCTTGACGCGAAAAGTGATTGCGAATTAAAGAAAGAGTATTTTGAAAATCATTACTGAGTGGCTTAGTTCTGAACTGAAAACATATCTGACATATGTAAAAATAGTTGTCTATTTTTGTTTACAGTCTTAAAGATAACCCTTTCTTGCATGCTATTTTTATTACAGACGAACGATTTGTATGCCTCAATCTGTATGTCTTTTTAGATTAATAGATAAATATAATTGACCTATTAGATGAAATTAGGAGTGAATGTAGTAAAGAAATTACAATAGGGTAGAAGGCAAGGTTAAATTTACTGTAAGACAGTAGGCTATCTCTTACCTAAATTAAGAAAACTACTAACCAGACAGAAGAATAGATATATCAAGGAACAGATTTTTTTGTAACGGAAATACCAAATCAGTTCGGATTGCACGGTAGCAAAATGCTGTGATTAATAAATTGTTATAGCACCCAGCGTATGCCTCTAAAAAATAGTCAGTTACAAAAAAAAAACGTTGTATTCAATGCGAAGAATTATAGGTGCAAATTGTATCCATACGTCAAAATTCGCAGGCGCAATTTCTTAACACATTTCATCGACGGAGCAAGTTTGAATTTTGTTAATTATTCGCTTAATTATTATTTGTTAGTTATTACCGAACCTTTTTACTGACAACACTATGACTGCTGCATTTTGTAGAAATTCAAAGTACATGAGGATAGGTGCATTATGACAAGGTTAGCCTTCAAAGTCAATAAGTCCTTTAAATTTATTAGCTAACTGACATTGTTCGCTTCACTAGACAGATATGGCGCGGCACAGCTTCTGATAGTTAGTGGCCAGCACTCTATAGCATGTAATTCAATGACGACAGCGAACACTATTTAATGACGTTTAGTAAGCAGAAGGAGACAGTGGTTCCACGACGTCCTGACTTCTTTGTAAAAGAAGAAAACATCGTGCCAGGGAGCCACCATCGTTTTGGTTGTAGGTTCTAGATTCTAGGGAGTAGATCAGGGTAATAAAAATACTTGGCAGTCAACGTAGAAGGAAACGCACAATGTTTTGGCGCTTTCGCCCCCAATTCACATTTTCATACTGTTTTAACCGGCGATTAGCTCAGGTAAATTTACGCGTAGAACCATATCATGTATGTGCCAGCTAAAACCGGCTATTTCGCAAGCGGCATGCCTTATTATTACTACCATACTACATATGTTTTTTTGTCTTCGATGGTGCAGTGCAGATAAGGTCTTTGCTTGCCAACCGAAGGAAGAAAGAAGTGGTCTGGTTTAAATCTATGCATAGAAAAAAATTAATCCGCTAAATATGGTAATCTCTTCTCATTTTCGGTTGCTTTGGCATTGAGCTCCTTACCTTGACAGGTAGGGCATGCTAGCCAACGGCTTCAAGGTCTGTCGTAGAAGCGATATCTAAAAGTTAGCTATAGAAGTCTTTGAGGTAAGCACCTAGAACGAGCGTTCCATAAATCGTTTTTGTCTTTAGAAGAATAAAGATATTTTAAAAAAATTTAGTTCGCGTACGTTTTTGTTAAAAGTGTCGCTATCCTGGGTAAAGCACCTCGCTAATTTTCTACCCTTTAAATGGCGTTTTAACTCTAAGATTTAAATATGAAAACATGTCTTCCATATTCATTTAGTTTATCAAGAGATTTCGATTGTTAAAAAATATCCTTCTAAATACTACTTTAAATAGCACCCTTGTTACAAGAAATGTTTATCTTATTATCGTCCGACCATAAGATCTGCCGCATTGGGTTTTCAGCTATTTTCACGCTGAAATATTCATTTGAGCTGTAAAAGCTCGTTTGTTCTGTCGATTGAGTGGGAGAAATGGCATCTGCAAGATAGTATGCAGAAAGCGTTTTCGATATTTTGGTCTTTCTTTCCAGTGTTTGAAAATAATGTTCGTTTTTTTTAATTGGCTTTTTGATGGACACTTTTTCAGATTGCATTTGCGAGTAGAAACATATGTAGCATTATAATCAAACTTGGTGAAAGCTTTCGATTAGTATCAAAAACAAATCAATATAATTCAGCTGTCATTTTATTAGAAAGAAATGTTAGGGACAATCCCACCAAAACAGTCATCTATAAGAGATTTCTGCGAAAAACAAAAACAATTTTCTTAAATTGATATTACACATTATTGGGTAGAAAAGACGAAATCCCTCAGGAAACAGTAGTTAATCGACTCGTCTTATGCGCAGACCTTTAAACCATGTGAAGGAAATCAAAAGCTATCAATCCAATATGTATTTATATATTTTTTAGTCTCTTTCACAATCCGAATCCAAGGCGACTCCGCAAATAAAATCGATTCAGGTCGGAGATTGTAGTACAGATAGGCCAGAATGGCTCGTGGGCTTCGTTCCACGTTTATTTTGTAAGTTTGCTATTCTATTGATTCATTTTCCTATGGACAAAAAGTATTGGTCGACTACAGATTAGGTTAGATAAACCGGGTTCTCATGATTTACAAGCTACTACTAAAATAACCCGACGGGCTTCCCCCTGCCCTGTTCAGCACAAGAATGTACAGAAAGATAAAGAAATTATTCGTAGAGTTACTCTATTCTGGTAAGTAGTCATTTGGTCGAATCACCGTTCCGGTAACCTAGGTACTTGAATACGTGTTCCGTTGCACAGCGTGTATCTCATCAGTCAATTTCAGATGCAATCATGTAAAGGCAATAAAATATTTCAAACGTATTCTCAACAGTAGTCCTGTAGCGCCAAAACAGCTTACCCTAATTAGTATTACGTACTATAGGAAAAAAATTCCCGGAAAAAGCATACATTCAAGCGGTTCCAAACCAGGCGCAAATCACTCCCAGGATGATACTTTATGATTCACAAAGAACCGGTGCAAAACATTTTGCCCTTCGTACTTGGTTAATCACAGATACTACAAATTTGATCCTGTAATATTATACCGAATCAAACTTTTCAACGTTGTTCGAGTTACTTCGTTACCCGCTTTACCGCAGCCGTTACTTTTTTTTTGAGTTATTCTATTCTTGCAGCTCTTCTGGTGTCGATATTAACGAGTGCGATTCTTGTTAGACAGAGCTAAACATATCTTCATTAAAGACGTAACATCTTGTTGAGATTACCGTGATTTCTGCTAGTCTAGTGCAACTACCCCATTGCAGTCCCATTGAGTCATTCTAACAGTCCTACTACAATTATTTAATCCTGCTCTTCTAATATTTGATTTATATTACGTCCAACCAAACCTTGCGTTTTTATCATCCTCGGCACGGATTCTGTTATCCCGTGATAATCTTCCACTACAATAATCATGTCATATTAACTCAAACCCGTTAACGCCATGCAATTATTCTAATAGCCCTGTTTCACTACTATAATTTGTTTCGGCAATACTAGTGGTGGAATAATTCCGCTTTCTTATTTGTATGTCCTATCTCTACTGCGATTAGTCCGTGAATACACATGTGCTGCTTGAAGGAATATCTAAGGTTTCTCAAAATCGCCAATATAAAGCCATACACGTTCTACTTCATTTTTTCTCCGGGGAAAAATTTTCATAACGTTTGATGGATGCGCAACACAATAGCTCCTTCCGTGATATAATGCAAGTTGAGCGCACTTAAACACAAAGTTTTCAGAAATGTTTTTGGAGCCAAAGTTAATTTTTGACAGCGTGCGTGGTACCAGTCTTCAGACCTTACCTAACCCAAACCCAATGCTCTTCGACGGTTTCTTATTGGAATGTGAACTTAATCTTGATACCCTGCTGTACATAGCCCTAGCCATTTGAATTAACCATATTTACCGTCCACCAAATTCCTTTGTACCATTTGAAGCCCTGTAGCCACGGTACAGGAATTTTATCACTCTGCCTCTTGTAGCATATTGCACCTCATCCGAGGTAAAGCATTCAAACAAGATCGAGACCTCAAAATTTTACGTAGCAGAAATTGGGCACACTTATATAAGCAACTGAATTTTTATGTGACATTATTCGGGCATACGGAAAATTCGGTGATCGACGCTGTTTCGGCTGAGGAACAACATAATAGTAACGTAGTTTAGTTGATCTCATTATCTTGTTTGTTGTACTTAGCAATTGCAGTGGATTATCATTGTGCTGTTTGGCAAAAGCGCCTCTTTTTAGAGAGAATTATTACTTAATCGGCTCCATTGTCCGTGCAAAGCTGACCTGGACGAACCTTTAAAAATCAGCCCGACGCGATTTCTGAAGAATCGTTTTGGAGTGGAACAAACCCGCTACGCGGCGCATTTACTAAGCTAAATCAGAAGAATCTGCAGGCTTCGCCCCACGCCTATTGTTATTTATGTATAGAAGTAAAAGAGTTAAGAAATGTTATATCGTATACTTTAACGGCTAATTTCGTGATTATATAGTTATGTTGCTAGATGAGCACCACAATTGGATAACCGTGCTCCAACTGTGCATTCAGATTCATCATATTATTCGACAACTAGGAACCATATTAACGTCGTAATAACCACGTAATAATTGCATGAATGGATGAAGAACTTCTGTTGATTCTTTACCCACACGCGCAACGCACGTACTAGCCATTCAACAAAGATGGCCATCATATTGTAGCACATTACAAGACTCTCGGCAATTGTCAACAAGCGCCAAAACATACGAGTCAGGCTGCGTTTAATTCAACACAAAATGTCACTTGATTCACTTCTAAGCAGCTAAACGTGATCAATGGTAATCGGTTAAGGTTGTCCCTCTTTGTCTATATTGGCAGAACTGAGTCGTAGAATATAGTTTCTGTACGAGCGCGTCGATCGCATTTGTAAAGAGCTTATTCTTTTTTTTATGCTAAATAGTAATTTTTTGCCTGACGGAGTGTTTTCTTGAATGTCTTCATTTAGGCCGAGCTTGTCTAGAAAGACGGAAGAGCAGAGTTGCGGTATCAATGGATCACCATGCAGAAATTAGGCTAGTTAGCACACGCGGCTAGTCCAGTTTACCGTCGTCAGTGACAGTGCCTGCTCGTTGATGACCGCAACAAGCTCACATACAATTGTCCTTAGCTTTTTGGAACTAACTTATGACCCAAGGTCTTCGTAGAAGCTATCTTCATGGTGCCCACAATCTGATCACTGACACCAAGCGGCGCGAGGCAAGTAAATGTCTAATTAAGGTGATGTTTGACAAGCAGCTTGCAAGTGACCAGAATACTTAGTAGAACTGAAGACTTGCTTAAGATCAGCTAAGGCCTTTACGGAAGAACGGCCGTTATTCGTGGTGACTTAGGTGCAAATTGGGTATGCAGCAAAAACCGGAGGGCAGGGTGAGTCTGTGGTGTTAACATACTGAGAACAGTTTTTGAATTCATTAACCTCGTGGTAGGAGCACAACACGTCATGCAGACAAACGTCAATATTATCGCCGTTGATTAAGTTGAGCATCAAGTTTATCTCGTCAGTTTCCTCTAACCATCCGTGGGGAGTCCCTAATGGTGGGCCTGAGATTGGATCGTCCTATTACAATACCTTGACTTGCTTCTATGGGTTATAGAAAAGGTTCTCTGATGTTCATAATGATGAGCTGTTTCAGCTATGTCCACCACGTACTGTTGAAACGATCGCCCTGCTTAGAAAATTAAATTAAACAAATTGGATAGACTCATGATACGGTGTACGCAGTATCGAAGGGCGATCAATGTTGTGCCTTCTGCAACGAAGGAAGCCAGCCGTGCTTCCCATACTAAAATAATCCGTACTGCAGCCTGGTATATAACTGATGTGATTCTAAAAAAAAAAATTGCAACCTAAGTAGGTGCATGTTAAAACGACTCTCGTCGGAGGAACTTTTGCTATGCCAAAGAGCTATGTGATGGCGTAAATACTAGAGGCCAGGCCGGTTTGAACCATGAATCCGACTTTGTCGGTTGATTGAACATTATATGCTTTTGCACGAACCTTCGCTGGCCGCTAGCTTGATTCAGTGATAATGCCTTAGAAGTTTGAATTAAATCCCTTATCTATCGTTAAATGTTGAATGTATGGATGTATATGTCTAAGAGTACCTCCAAGAGGCTCGGGCTGGCGCATCATTTTGGGACGCCACGTTGTCTTGGGTGTCCATGGGGTCGATCTGTAGATATAGCCACGGGTTGTTATTGAGCCGATTCTGTGATACACTATATAATATATATAGTGATATAATTAATCACGGGTAGTACGTGCCTACACAGCAGCATAGAACTCTTCTCTTAGTCCGAACGAAATCATCTGGGAGAGTATTGTGAAAAAGGATCGTAATGGCGAGTGCTCCTTGGGAGCGTCTGAGCGGTCCAATTCCGCCGGGAGTTGTGTGTAAGGCAACCTCGCCTTTGAAGGGAAGAGTCTTTCAGTGACGGCAAACCTTGCACATGACGCTGATATTGGCGGGAGTTTTAATCCTCCTTCCTAGCAAGCCGGTTCATGATATCTGTTTCTCCATCTATCGAGTCGTAATCTATCAACAGTGAATTATCGCTGTCGACACTGAACTTTGTGACACGTCTATTCTGCTAGCCACGTGACAAAGTTGAATCGTTGGTAGGACAGCCAGCTTAACCCAAGCTGTAATATACATCAATGCTCATCCCGTTGCACTTACTCTGCTAACTTAACCTGCTGCCATTCAGCCGTTATTTCATCTGTCTGTTCTGATGAGAACAAGTTTGATTCGCGGGACGCCTACTATTACATATCCTATGGCTAAGTTAGTTATGCAGACCTGCAATATGTAGCCGAACAAAAGAAGAAAAAGGAGTCAAATTTTATTGTACGTAACGTATCGCAAGTTTCAAACCAGATTATTCAGGGACTTTATCCGCAATGTACTGAGCTGAGTACGCCATCTATAAATAAGCTTTTATAATAACATGAGCAAAATGGCACGTGTGATAACAAAAAAAGAAGCTATCCCGAATCACCGATTTAGTCACTTTTAATCAGGAAATATTCCAACAAAAAAACACGAAACATAGTATCGTGTAGTAGGCTATGAAGCCATTGTTGTCAACAGCCCGGCGCTTGTAAAGTAAGAATCGTGAGAGTAACCGTTGCAAAGGGGGTGAAAGGTTCTACAGTACGTTCACACACCGGGGATAAACGGAAAGCAGGCATTTTACTTGTTATTTGTTGAATAATGATAAGGCGTCGGATAGTCAGTGTACAACGTCACCGTTCAGTAATTCGTCATGTTGTAAGGTTGGGACGTTAATACGCTTAAAGACTAGCGTTAAATATGTTGCGGCAGCAGAGTACGACTTAAGTTGCAGGAAGCTTGAAATGCGTAATGCGCAGTTTTAGGGCACCCGATATGCATAATTCGACCATTTTTGCGTAGTTTTAAACGACAGCCCTGCATAGTTCAATCCCATCCCCTCACATTGTGTTTCAGGCTTTATACATGAACTCACAGAACAAAATCACAAGGGCGACTACTCGGTGTCATTGAGATCAGTCAGTCTGAAAGCATGGTTTCAAGCAAACTGTTCCCTGCATTACGTGGCAAGGTGCCTTATTTTTTTAAAGACGAAGATTAGTGGCATCCAGTGTCCAGACTGCAAGCCATAAAAATGTTTGCAGGGTTCCACGATGGATTTCGCCATCGATTATTGCTGCCTTCCCATAGTCATGTTCAATTTTCTTCGACACAGACGATGGAAACCTTCTTAAGCAGCACCAAAAAAATGAAGTGATTGCTCGATACTAACCTTAGGTTCTTGGAACCGCAAAGGCTACATTTTATTTAATCACATAGTTATCCAGCTGAAAATAAGTTTTATTAGAGATGATTTGACTGAAGAAACTATCAGCAAGTACAACAATGCGACTAGTAAGCAAACGAGGTCCTGAGTCCTTGAATCCTTGATCGTTGAATCGACAATATCTTGTGGGGATGAGAATGCAATTCTTGCTTTAAAAAAAGCGAAGTTTCTGAGCCCGAGATGGAATTAAAGTGTTTCAGTTGGCATTTAAAGTGCGTTTTATTGCGTCTGTGTTGTGACTTGTTCACGGGTTTGCGGTAACTCTAGCTTCACTTTTCTATCCGCAAGTGAGCCAATTTTTTCCAACTGTTTAATCAATTGCCTTAGTATTTGCGGCGCCAAAAGCCTTGTCCGTGTTTTGTGCAATACTTACGGGGTATCATTGTTGTCGACTCCCTACTTCAATAATAGGTTTTTACGAAAAACGAATCGCACACCTTGCTGTATTTATCGTTTGATAGTCTGCTCGCCTTTACTTGTTTACAAAGGTAGAGAGATACGGACAAATCGGCCAGCAATTCAGTCTTTAAACGTTTTGTTTATGAGCCCTAAGCTGTTGCGGTAAAGAAATCACAACAAATCAGGCTTTGTTTGAAAATTTTATTTTACGGGGTTCTGTGGGTATCGAATAACTGAGAGACTTTTACATCGGCGTGTTTCAGAAGTTTTCGAAAATTTGTGGAAGTCAATCCTAGAAATATATTATTATATTAATTGTAGCAAAATAAAACGATAAGACAAAAAAGTATTCTCCTAAAAATAATGTATGAAGTTTCACCTTAATCATACATAATGAAAATTAATGCGCCAGACCAGGTACCTGATTAAGGTCGATTACAACGGAGACTCTGCGTTAGTGCACATTGTTTACAATAATAAAAAACGAATTTTATAAAAATGTAGGTTTCCTAAGCTACTTCTATGCCTTAATCCTTGTTAGTTCGCATTACTAGACTGAATAAACTGCTTTAGTTGACTGTGTAGATTCTAAAGAACAAAATTATTACTATTTTCTGCCTTGCTTATTATATTAATAATTGCTTAAAGGTAAATATATGTTACAGTGTGCTTGAGCCTACCTGGCAACTGAAATTATAATAATCTTAGGTCGTAATTGAAGCAAAGGCAGCTTTTTCAATATTTTCACCTTGTTTTTTTCTCAACACTTTCTGTTTACTTCGGACACACTTTTCTGTGGTGCATTATGTTACATTATATCTGCGTTAACAAAGAAGAAATAACACAATATACGTGGTCCAGTGACTCAATGGAACCGTGGGTTGATTTGAGTTAGTACTGAAGAGATACGTAATTGTCTCGAAGACATCTTCGATTAAAATTTATTTGGTTAGTTAAATGTTTTTTCCCCTTTACTTTTCCTCTGTTCGGTTACTTCTGTATAGCATACGGTATTCTCTTTGCTTAATTGTCCGTTGAGCTGTTGAAGATATTTAACATCGACTCTAGGTTCTAAGGAAAAATTCTATTAGTGAAAAAGATGCATTCTTGACGCCTATTCTTAGTTGTCGTTTGCCGAAGCTACAAAAACTATTGAAGTTGCCCAGAATAGTTGTGCTGCACACAGTGAGGCTCGATGCCTAAGAAGATTGCTCCAAAATGGTGTGGTAAATTTAATAGTGACTTTTTGTGATTGGAAGACGCATCACGTTGTGATCAGCTATCCGAAATTGATAAAGACCACCTAAGGGCATTTTTGGAGAAAGATGACCAATAAATAATTCAGGAATTGGACGCGAAAGAGAATTGCAGTCATATATGATCATCGACAGATACTTTAAATCTACAGAGTTTACTCGGGCTTAGATGTCCCATAAACTGAGTGAAAAAGTCAGGAAGGCACAGCTTGTCACTATATCTCAACGACTCGCCCGACACCGGGCGACGCGCGAGTTCTTACAAGTGATAAAAAGGTAATGTTTAAGCCATCTTACATATCCTTATGGTTAGTCGGCAAATTAGGTGCCACTACATTTTGACGGGGATACTACTGGCTTTCTATGCTTGTCACTGACATTCAACATCCCACGATTAAGCTTGGAAACACATTGGTTCATGGCCAAATATATTCCTCTTCGCCCGTTTAAAAACAAACTTTAGCAGCGAATGAAAGAGCATTAGCTAAAGTACGCCCAGCAACGTTAGGGTCATGTATAGGAAAGTCTAGAAGTTATGTCCTTATAGTTCTATCAGGTGCAAAAAACGTTACTAGATTTAGTTGTGATATTGCTGTGAAGATACTGTAAAGAAAAAGGACAGGACGTAAAAAAGGTTTCCCTACCTCGCTTTGTAAAGAACAAAAGGCGCCGCGAAAAAGGCGATTATTTGTGAAACTAATAGGGTCAACAGCATTCTATTCGTCCCCAGAGTGGACAGATAAGGCGCCCGACAAATATAGGACTAGGAAAACGCTATTAGCAACACAGAAGGCGATTGCCACATGAGTTACTCTAGTGTTTAGAACAGTCTTAACAGAGGCTGTTCTGATCCCAGCTAAAACAATACCGTGGGATCTGCTGGCTGGTGAAAGCGCAGAAAGGAACCAGGAACACAAGTTAGACCTGACAAAGACCCAGTCTTTAACTCTTCAGAAGTGACAGCAGCAACAGACACGTGCAAGACAAGGAGCTCAGAACATCGAACCTGATAATTATACCTAACCTAAAGTAAAGGAACGTGATGTACGATAGGTGTGATCAATTTTAAACTTATATGGTTAAGATAGGCAAAGCTAGTGTGTCATTTGTGTGCTTTGTCTCATGGGAGACGCAGATTGAAAAGCCGTGAACTTCTTTTCTTTATATTATTCTTAGATTTTTGACTGCGTCACAAGCATAGACAATTGTTTTAGAATTATTTAAGAAGTTTCGTTATGTTACACGATTGTCATTACTTTAGCTACTTAGGCAGTCGGTGTTGTGACGCCCAAACCAAACGTTTTGAACATTTCACTGTTAGACCGAAAAAAAAACCCTGGTCATCGCCACGCCTAAAATATAATGTGCATGCTACATTCTGCTTGTACGATTTTCTGTGGATCCAAGTCGCATTATTTCTTGTATACTTGAGATTTTTGGTGTCACTGATTTCATTAAAGGTGATCTAATGTGGCTAAAAGAGCTCTGAGGCTACAAAATCTCAACGATATCAATATCTACCCAGTAATTCATTATAACGGTTAACCAGTTTGCTTGCACTCCATTTAACAAACCTTGAGCTTGGGTCTGTGTTCACTGCGGCTAAAAACACACGTACGTTCGATGGGTTTCGTTACCACTAGAAGTGGTACCGTCGACTTCGTTCCGATATTATCTCTTGGCAGAACTTCGAACACTGGCTGGTGTAAGTAATGGCAGTTTTATCATCTACGGAAGAGGAGAATCTCCGGGTAGTTGAACCCGACATCTAATACCAGAAACAATCATGGGCCCGACGCACAACACCTAGAATTAACAGAAGTACAGGGAGTACGATCCTCCTCGAGATCTAGAATTTCTGGTCAAGAGGAAAGCCAGAATGGAGGATGGATTGGAACGGCTCAAAGGGAAGGGTGATAAGATGACCGTTCCCGCAAGTTATGGTTTCGAAGCAATATCAAACATACCCCGAACCATGGCCCAAGCTGATAAAGGGGTCCAGGGTTTAGTGGGTGAGAGTCCCACAGTACCGGACAAAACACAATTCAGTGATGTCCGGTCTGCATAATGCATTTGCCCTTAAGCTCCAAAAAAAAAAAAAAAGTTTTATCATCTAACAAAAGCCAAGCGTCTGGCGGCGATTCGGTAACGATCGAAGGTCTCCTCAGAATTGCTAAGTGATTCTTTACAACTAAGTTCTGTACCCACATCAGACTGTGCTTTATTGAGTTACTAAAACCACCTCTATTTTTTTACTTCGCTGTTCAAATGGTGCTCTATGTGTGTAGGATATAATTTTCCAATGTAATAATCATTTTCAAGAAGAAACTTATCTCCAGCTTGTCAAGCAAAACGTCTTGAACGATCAGACACAGTTTGTCGACCAGAAAAGGTATTCTGAAGGATATTTATTTCGTTCGCAAGGCCGCTGAATTTGTAGAACCATAAATGGATGCAGACAAGAATAAAAGATGTAGTAAAATATGTTAAAACTTTTCCTTTCCTCCCGCGGTTGATATAGTATTACACTATGCAACGACTGAAGACATAAAAAAATTTTTTTTCATTCCAAATACAAGGTTTGAAAACCGCAGATCTTATTGAGTCACAACTTATTATTTCCTTATTGGTGCGTGGATGCGTAAACTATCCTTTCAGATACTGTCTACTGAACTTGATTGGAGAATGAATGCATGGTTAGCTATAGGGTGAAAACTGTATATTTTTTTTTATAATTTTCTCTTTTAATGTTATTACTTTTATTCTATTTACGCCGAATTCGGTGCGCACTTTAATTCTGTTTTTTTTTTAATGAGATAGTAAAAAAATTTGATGATGAATGGACCATACCCTAATCGCACTAGATCTAAACATGCTGATATGATATTACTCGATTTATGTCACACAAGGAACAAACATCTATCAAACTCGGGCCAATATGTTTTCTGTTGAATTCATATAAGTAATTTTATTATTTCGGCACAGCAATATATTCTCAAATATGTTTTATTTTTAGCAATACACAGCATTGAACCTGAAGCGCCGCGTTGCTAAACGGTCACGGAACCGTCGTGTAATCTAAGCGCACTATTAGATTTCGAATCCGCCTTAAATATCCCAACTTCCTGGCCTTGTTTCTACGAACAAATATAAACCAACAACGTTCGCTAAGAGTTCTAAGTACTTTAGTTATAAGCGTGTCGACACTTTACCCATTTCATAATATATATAAACCAATTCTTAAAAAAGCGCTTGTTTTTATAATTAAACATATATTTTCAATGCAGTTTTGAGAGCGTAAAGTTTTATAGTGAACTGATGGTACTTACATATGTGAACTTCCAAAAAATTGGCAAATGGTGAAATTGATCGCTAGTGGTGGGTTTAGTGTTAAAAATATGTACAACTTCTGGGGATCGCTGGGGGAAACATCGCTTAAAAAAATATATGACTAATTAAGAATCACTATTTTGACTGAGAAAATGAAGGTCTAAATATTGAGTGTGTAAGACATGTTTCTGTATAATACTTAGTTTGTTACGTTCAAAGTGAACAAAAAGTGAAAAATAAGGTGTCATAAGAATTGAAAAACATTCCCGCATTATATATTAGAGCAAAGCTACCACTTACCATCGCATAGATTGTGTCGTTACTTAGTAAAATTCGTCGACCTTGATGATGAAATAAAGGACTTCTACGAGCTGTATTTTATTCGTGGGCATTGCCCTACCTAACATTGAGATTTTAATGGAATCTATTATGTAGCTATATATGTTATGATGTATTTTGTGTACTACACACATAGCTATTGCCATAGTACTAAAATACGTAGGAAACGCAGAATAAATTCGTGCTTATATAGGTGCGTTGCGGCCAGATATCACATCACTTGGCTCCGTATATTTTATGCATACATAATATTAACACTATCGCAATTATAGAACCGAATTATATACAGTACATCGTACACTTATAAGAAATTTTCCGTGTAGACCTGTTGTCGGAAGATAATGTCGCCATAGCTTTTCCTCTGCAACAAAACTTTTGGCATTTACGGCTTTACTGAGGATTACACGAGCGATCTATTTTAGAATTTTTTCCTTTCTTTAGAGCACATAAGTATTGGTATGGTTTTGATTTCTCTATGCTGCATTTTTACGATCGTAATAACAAGTGGGCAGTGTTTCAGGTTATTCAATATAAAGTACCTTTCCTGAAGTTAATAGCCGTAATTTTGCGATTACGTTATCATACACTGCTTTTTTAGCTCACATTTTATACATACGTGCCCAATGACGAATTCTACCATGGTACTGAAACTTGTTGTGAAAGTCGCCTAAGCAATGATGCTGGAATTATATTTTTTGAAAATTCTTTTGTGGTAACTGAAGTATCACGTTGACTTGTACTTACGGTTTAATTGGTTTCCTAAAGAGCAACACAGACGAAATACCTTGATCTAGTTTTTGCGCAATGGTACCATTATTCACTTGCACCATGACACGCTGTTTCATAAAAAGTACACTCGAAATATCGATGTTAGCAAAGTACACCATCTCTAGCGGACAGCAATACAAAATATGTTGTCTAGACATGAACTCTCTCACGCAAGCAAGCCCGGAGCATCAGACGTTAGTAGGTCACATAATTTATTGAGAGAGATCATTTAATGATAGTGATAATATTGGTTCCATAAATCTATAAACTACACGGAACTCCAGCTTGACGTTGCTATCTTTTGCAGTTGGATGCAGTATTTAAAATGGCGTCTGCAATTATCGCTTCAAATTAAATTTAGTCACACTTAATCATGATTTGGCTGAATGTATACATTACAGATGATAGAATATATGGTTATAGTCAGGTACGCGTTCTTTATACTTAGCTTCCTAATTCTGGCAATTTATTGACCGTGTTCGTGGGTGCCGCCTGGTTACACATCTTTTTTGTAATTTGTAATCCTAATAACGAGATATAAATAACACTTTGTACCACGAGGAGTCGCTGCTTGTAAACAAAGGCGGTCACAGTTGCAATGCAAGTTTTTTGAGTTATTATTTGTTCCTGAATTTAGTAATTCAGCGATAGCGAGCTTTTTCCCACGTAATATTTCTCAATCGCCTAAAACACAAGCATAGCACTACGTCGCACCATATCCCAATTATTACTAATTAATTATTATTAACTTTGTTATTATTCATAAATGCAATTGTAGGTACTAGTTTGCCTAGTCAAAGTATCTTTTTTTGTAATAAGAAAGAACCGAAAAGTTGTGTCGAAAATTACTAACCCGTGTATCAACGTTGGATCATGGTCTTTTACATTTTTAGCTTCCTGATCAGCTCTACATAATAATGGCCTAAATAACTTAAAAACGCTCTAGAATTGGGCTATGCTTTTCAAACATGAAGAAGCGTTTTATGTTATTTTATTTTGAACGTATTTCCGGTTTATTTGAATCTACTCATCGAGGGTGGCTCAAGGTGCTCGTATTAGGTTGGAAAAAATTTGCGCGCGTTATCCATTAAAAAGATCACGTTTTTATTCCTTTATCAAGAAATTACTATAGTATGTAGTTTCCTCAATCATGACTTCTTCCTATCTTTCTATCACATGTACACAGTTTTGTCAGAAAAAGGTAGCCGATTTTGTCTCGAAGAAGCTATAGAACCACGTTTTGAGTTTTCGATTCGTAGCGAAAGACCACGAAGGTAATTGCCCAGTAAATGGAAAGGCAAAACGACCGCAAAATATCGAGGGTATAATAGAACCTTCCGCTCAGAGTTCAAGAGGGCGGCTTTGGCGATGCTTGCCTGTGTGGGTTTAAGCTTAGTTCTATTTAAAAGTTTTCCAACGTCTATTTCAAGTTTCTTTAATTTTATATAGTAGATGCATATCTAAACTTCATGTACAAAATCGTACGCGCGAGACGCGTGAAAACCTATACCATAACCAGTATGAAAGTAAAAGTAAGAAAATGGAATGCTACTCCCAGTCCTCAAATATGTACACGATTTGGACTCTTTGAATTGTACTTCCGCTGTGCGCTTTACCATAGATCTACGGCGGCGATCTGATATGAATCAACATCTCATTCTGGTGAACAGGTCTACTGCAGCACAACAATTTGTCTTCTTATTGTTAAAGTGTACATCTGTCCATGTACATGAGTGCTGTACAAACTATTTAGGTGTACTTAGGTGTTACTACATCTAAAGAAACACTGTATTTTAGAAAAAAAAGTTTTGTAGTGACTACCATGAAACAATTCCCAGTTCCTATAAAACTATTCAAACGCTAGCTAAATGAGCATATAATTAATATATGTTTACATTTTTCTCCACAAAGCGATCTATAACTAGTTACCGAAACGAATTCATGTTTCCTACGTCCTATTTTCAAGTGAGCAACAACTATTAGCTATATGAAGTATCCCTGCTCTTTAATTCTTATCACAGTTTCTCGTAATCACATCGTAATACTGGACAATTTTGATACTACATGATATTGGAATTTGTCTCGTTGGCTGTTATTGAGTATTCTCTCACTGATGCATATTGTACTATGTCGGGTCAATCTAAATACATTTCATTAGTACTCGAACAACAATTTTTGATCCTAGTAACCTTATTTGTCCTTGGTAAGTTTTCTTTCCCGTGGATGAATGTGCCATCTTTCAACCACAAATAACTAAGCTAGTGCCTTTCTTCCGCTAGTTAAATAGATCTGTTACACCGAATTCAATATGCGTGAACATTATGCTACCGGATTTGCATTATTAACCTGTCTTTGCAGTAGCAGTCCTCCAAAGCCTTTATCTGAGGTACTCTAAGAAGAATAGTCGATAGAATCGGGCTATGAATCGCTGGTGGGCAAACTTCCTCAGCTCAGAAGAAACTCATTTAATAACGTGTTTCATATTATTAAATGAGTTTCTCTGTTCATAACTCCTTTCAAACACTATTCCGTCTTTTAATAATTTTCGGAATAATTCGATAATATTATAGAAATTGGGGATATATGTGACATAAAAACTCGTTATATATAATCCAGATCAGATTTGCGTAACGCTAGTTGGCTCAGTTGATTATTAAATTACCAGCGCAGGATCAAACAGGAAGGCAATTAATCATGTATGCCACAAACTCAATTTTTCCACTGCTGTCGCATATTTAGTGTCTATTTAATGTTGTACTGTGCTTTCTAGTCTCTCTTAAGGTTCCCACTTTCAGCACCTCATCTTAGTTCTCAGATATACCTCTCATAACTTTTTGAAGAGCTACAGATGTTGATACTAGTTCGAGATAAACTTTTTTGTGCCTCAGTTGCTCCCGAAGAGTAGTGGTAAATTGACGTTGCATTTTATTTCGAAAATGATTTCACTTCGCTGAAATCAGTTGATAAATTCTCTGTCAACAATTGCATCTGTAACTTGGAATAAATCTCACGAATCTCATTTGGTCGTCAAGGTTTTTTGATGAAGAGTGCATCCTAGATTTGTGCCCTGCGAAAAGCACAACCGCACACATCGGACGCGTATCGGCAAGTGGTTTGCTGCCTGTGTTTAACTGCTGTTAAAGGGTGTTACGAACGTGGAGAAACCACGAAGCGAGTGACCTCCTATTTTCGCTTCGCCGATCCTTTGCCATTGAAGGCCTGCCCCCATAGCTCTTTCTAGCGTAGCTACACAAACTCCTCATGTACGCGGGATTTTTCTGTGGACAATGAAAACATACGACACAGCTCGGCCAGAAATTAAAAGACAAGCCTTTTCCTAAAAGGGCTTTGCAAGGGACGCGGGACGAAGACCGAAAATATATTGCGTAAATGGAAGATTTACTATAGCCAATTCAATGATCTTAGACTCAAAAATACAGGAAGAACAGCAGCAAGGATGAGCTTAACAGCGACAAACAGAACCACATATAATTAGACTTCGTAAGCAATCTCTAGTTGTCACTCGAGGCAACTGTCACTGATTTAAACATGGTCCTTTAGGAAGCCGAGAGGTTTCCACAAGCAGCAAAGCTTTCTTAAGAGAGATTAGAAATTTAGTATGGTGCACTGAAATTGCAGAAATGTTTTTGTGATTATTGATTCAGTTTACATTGCATCATGGAAAACTCAGTGTGACGCTGCGCTGACACTTGTGAGCCCTAATATGCCCTATACATAACAGCAGGGAACTTCAAAACTTGAATAGACTGATAGGACCAGGGTTGAATATATGTATTCCGGGTGAGTCTAGAGGATTTAGTTTTTGGGTTATTATCAACCCAAAGGCTTGACATTCACAGGGCCTATGGGTTGACTAATAACGGATGTGTTTGCCAATAATATCATCAGAGTGGAAATGCAATCTGTCGGTACGGAAGGTTTACCTTGCAAAGGCTCATTGCTAAGTTCACACGTTCTTGCCGGGATAGCAGTGAATCCTGAAAACGCAAAGATTTTTCTCAACGCGTCGCAACGCTGCCTGAAATTGAATGCCAATTAATTTAAGCGAGCAGTCAACGTAATCGATGGCGAATCCAGAAACCAAATCGTATCATAGCCTTCCTAGCTCTACTTCCGTAAGACATGTAGCCCTTGAGCGACCTCCACTTGACACTCAGTAATCGGCTCATTAATGCGTACAAGAAAATACATCCAAGGGAGTTCATAAAGAAACACCTATGTTTCGGACTAGTAGTTGCGATAATAGAAGTCGAAATCCGAAAAGAAATCTAAACTCAAAGTGCTGGAAGGAACTCCGCAAACTCTCAATTTTTTACCCCGATAGTTAAGACTACTCAGTCCAATTAGAGAATTCACTTCTGGAGCATCCTGAACGCAAGCAAGCGGTCCAAGTCGAGTTGCCAGACCCCCATTTATTACTGTAATCAGAAGATTTTGAATGGATAGAAGGTTCACAAAGCGAGCGTAAAATACATAAGGTATTAGAATATATCCTCGAACTGCGCAATGGAAAAACATCGGGCTCGACAAAATATTTAATGAGAACATCAGGATCGCGATATAGTTTGCTTTTGTTTAACGCCTACTTCAAATAAGATATAATTTTGAATGTATCGAGATAGGGCACAATGGTCATAATTTCAAAGGGAAGGAAGATCCAGCAAACTTGAATCATCAAAAGAAACCGTGAAAAAACCCTGAATATACTAATGTTTATCAAGCAAGGTTTTTCGGAGATTAATTCCTCGTCTTAAACACAGCAATGAACTATCTAACCCACACTATAGATTTGGTTCTCGGAAATTGACACTGAGGGCATACAAAATATTTATAGAGGCAACAGAAAGACAGCATTGTCAGTCCTTCTATGCTCAGTGTACTTGGTATTTGATATCACGTTTGACTTAGGATCAAGATTCTTATCGCTAATCAAGCTTGTAGATCATGACGTGCTATGAAAACGAAGTAAAAAAAAAAACGAACAACATACTACAGAAAAACCTGATCACACTGGATAGTAATATCACATGAATAGGCAATTTGTAACAGATGATGAGATTCGTTTAAGGGGATAACCAGGACTATTGCTCTTTTCTATTCTCATCAACAATCTCCCCTCGCTCATGCTGTGGCGACGTTCGGTAGGAAAGATAATTCTATATGCCGAGGAGTTCTTAATATACAAAAAGATTTCGTCTGCAACAAAGACTTGAAATTTTGAACAACTACATCATAAAAGTCAGTCTCTAATAAACAAAGCTTCCACTAAGCCATGAAGCAATAAAGCCATGAATTTTAGCAACGGCAAAATTTGAAGAAGTGACTGATTTCATCTAAACAGTCTGCTTTATAAAAGAAAAAAAGAACTCTATAGATTCAAATGAGTAAACCTGACAGTATACATGAAACAAATGTGCTTTATAGATCAAGTCTAAAAGAAACACCGGAAAACGATGATGGCTGAGGTGACGTAAAAGCTGTGGAAAACCGCAAAAACTATCACTGACAACGGCTCCTAAATAGTTTAATTAAAAGGTTTCAAGCTGACCTTCTGCGGAATTCCGATTATATACGTGGTTCATGTACATATATATATATATATATATATATGTTACGTGATCTATATGCTAGAAAACCTCTCTGGCGGGGATTATGAAGAATGTCTAATTGCCAAATTTGTGGACAAAAACAAAACTAATTGTTTTTTTATGTAGACTAGGAAAATATTAGACTCCACACGACTGTGAAACTCAATGCTCTGTTAACTGAACGTAAAGAGATCTTATACCGAAAATATTTATATCAACAGAGTCACTCGAAGATCTGAACTCGCACGGATGTGACGCGTGAAGTAATGAGAGTTTCTTTATCCAATGATCCCTTAACTTATGGCCTTTTAACAGCTTTTTTACATATAGATATCTTTAAAAACCTTTTTTATTCTATCTAAGCTTTTTGCTATTTCATTGTACAGTGAGCGAAATTTAACTTGAGTTCAGACTTCAAAGGTGATTGTCTTTGCTAAAAAAAATGCATTTATGACACCTACTTTTTTCGTGTCTTGCAAAACTCAACAAGCAGACCAATCGCACTTCAAAACTCGAAAACGAACTTCCCTTCCCTTGACTATCTGGGGTCGATGAGAACCGCTTAAGGACATGTTTGAAGGAAAATGACCGCGGACACATCAGCATCGGTTAGATTAATGCTAATTAAGTTTGTTTAGTGGGGTTGGCCAAAGAAAGAAGAACATATACCAATTGAAACACTTTTCTTCTAGGGTGTTCGTGATGTAATTATTGGATATCAGGAAATCCTACACAGAATTTGCAATAATTTCATCCCGCAAGTATTCGAAAATGGAATTTCTTTGCCAGGTATACAAATTTTATTTACCATATTTCGCTATGTATCGCTATACCACTGAAACTATATATTGGTCAAGAATCAAGAATAATTTGAAGGATCTGAGACTCAAGATTTGCAAACCAAAGCAGTTAGCAAAACCATTATGCAGCAAACATTTTCTACAATGGCCTGGTAAAGCATGCATCAGGACCAAATTGTACGGATGAAAAATTTTGCTTGGTCGCGGTTTATAGTTGCGGCGACTTCATCCAATACGATGCGTTAGGGCGAGACACGATAATATTTTTAATTATTATTATTAAAATTAATTAAATAAAAAAATATTAATTATTAAAAACAGGTATACGCTTTGCAAAGGAGGCCTAGCAAAGTACATATAAGAATTCAACAAATTTTCACAACAAGATAGGTCAAATACGTAGTAGGTAGTGCGTCTTAATATCGTCAAGCCAGTGTTAGGAAAGAAAGTGCACTCATGATAGTTAAGTGCTTACCAAAGAAGGCTATTCTAGATAAAAAAAATATAAGCTGGAATTGTTATAGTGACGAATAACAGAACAAAACCACAAACCGTTTATCGGCAAAGAAAATGTCTGTGCGTGCTGTAGCTACAATGATACTACAAGTCGAAAGTGTATCAGATTAATGATCTGATTTCACTGCGTTTGGCTAATGCAACACCAGACCGACAAACAGAACTTTCAGAAAAAAAGACGGGCCGAATTCCAACACAAACAGCAAAGGGAACTTTACCATATACGATAAACCCTAATATACTGCCATAGGTAAAATCAAGTCATAAGTGCGCTACGAGAGTTACAGTTACTGTCAGTCAGGCACTGAAGAGTTGCTGTCGTCTAAACCAACTTCGCGGCTAAAATGTTATTACAACAAACAACAAAAATAGAGATACAGCACAGTAGGCGACGTGCTTCCGTCCGCACAAACAAGAAGTAAGCAGCATCTACCCTACAAGCGACACAAACGTCTGAAAAAGTGGGACCAATATGCAACTAATAAGCGGCGTTTGAAGCAAGAAAAGGCACAAGGAAGTGTAAAAAATAAAGGGAAGATAGGCTAAAAAAAATTCCGCATAACCCAGAAATACAAATTGGACAGAATAAACGCAATCGTACCGCATCGGGAGCGAAACTGCTAGCTAGAATAATCACAATAATAACGACGGATACTGGTAACGATAGCAATAATGATAATCATTTGCAATATAAGATGCTCAGCTTATTAACGAAAAGCTGCTTGCAGGAATGACCGATAAAGTAATAAAAGTACATATTAAACCTGTAATTGCACATAATTAGCGTAGGGGCAGTGTAATTAACCGCATTGGTACCAGTATCAGTAAAATTGCAGGCCAAACATGATCCAGTCAAATTTTCACCTTTTAATGCTTCGGCTTACTCATAATAATATTGACAGCGCATACGTTTATCCTTTCGTAATGGAAGCTCGTATTGTATGCTTGTTTGAAGACGTATTTAGTACCGAAGTATCCTGGCGAGAAGCAGATGGGAAGGGAAAACCTATAAGCGACGGCTATATAATTAGTAATTGTAGGTAATAAGGTGCCAAACGTGGTGCCGTATATGGATGGTTACTCCTACCCCGAGTCTAGCAAAGAATCCTATCCTCTATTTAAATGCTGGTTTTTTATTGGTGTAGTAGATAAAGCCGTTTTACCTTAACTGACTAGACCTCTGTTCATAAATTCCATCCTACTTGTTAAAATCTGGCAAGAGCTCTAATTGAAAGCCACACTAGATTTTTCAGGCAAGTCGTTAGACAAAAGTAGTAGTAGTAGTAGTAGTACTAATGAGCTAATTGAGGTAAGACTTGTTTGAAATGGCTTCTCGGAAATTACGGCAAAAAAATAATGTTCCCAAGGAAAAATCCGGAGTGCATTCGACACCTCGTTTTATCCTGACAGAATTTGTTACTACCCACAGTGTGACAAAGAGCAATAAACTGATGCAACCACCGACTGTGTCTTTAAATTAAACGATGCATACGCACAACTTCGAACGTCCTGTTAAATCAAAACAAAAAAACTGATCGGTCAATCCTATTAAGTAGACTCTCACCACCATAAGGTAATAGTCCGCCCCGTGGACAACATAGACAATACATTAATCTTTGTTATCGGATGCCTAGAATTCACTTTTTTATAGAATTTTTGCGCTTTGGCCATCGAAAACGTGAAGTACAAAAACACACTTTGAATGAATTTATTCCTAAAACCCTTTGTGCTAAATGGGTATGTTTTGCTATGATTAGCCGGCAACCGAGCTGAAAGCAGTGAGAGGTAACATCAAATTTTCATTGAAATTCTGCTGTTTTCACATTGATTAGCTAATTAATGCAAGAAGTACATTTTGAGTAAAATCTCAACATAAAGACTTTAGTGCAAACTGCTCAGCTCTGGGTTGATTATACAGAAGACGGAACGGGCTAACTAGAGGATTTAGAAGGCGAAGTCTTGAATTGTCAGCAAGATTTCAGACTTCGAACTCTACTTCAGCCGTAGCCGTAGCTGATCCACCGGACATAAGCAATCGACCCATAAAAAAAGAACGATTCAGGGAAAGGAAAGCTCGACATCTCTACTCCGCAACATTCTAGTCAGCAGGAGCCTTTAGCTAATCCCTACGAACTGCTAGGACCTTCAGGAAATTTCTAAACGGTCAGACAACGACCATCAACCCTATACACAACAAAGCAACTAAAAGTGACCCAGGCATGGTCGAGGCAGCACCACTTCAAGCAACACTATCAGCTTTGAAGATTCAAACGCCGATAAAAATACCACCATAGGTACAAAATTTGATGCAATGTTAGCCGAAGCTTCGCAAATGAATTCTAGGGCAAGAATACAATTCAGATAACACGAATTGCAAAAGACAAATTCTCCCTTCCCGATGAGACCTGCAAAAATTACACCGGCAATATAAGAACAGTACTCGAACCAGCCATAAAGCTAGAGACTCTGATTGCGACTGTCAGAAACTGTATGAAAAAGGAAATTAAGAAGAGCGCCATCTTACTCGGCAAACAAATAACGGAGCCTATAAAAAAAAATCAGAGGCGGACCTCTACAGGATAACGACTAGAGACAAGTTAATGCAAAGCGCTGGACACAATAAGAAAACGACGGGTTGCAAACAAAAAAAAAGCGATCAAGCATCTGCAACAGCCTCAAGGACCCGAATCTGGTAGAAGAGCAATACCTTGCATTGCTGGTGAAGAGCTGGTCACTATGTACCTCCGTCCAGGTAAAGCTGACAAATACGAGCACACTTAGCTTTGCTCCTTACAACAAATGAGAGGGAGAACTACTCTTTCCAATACCTTATCACCAAATTCACCACCCTGAAAGACGTAACGTCTTATCTAGAACTGTGGGAAACTGTAGCTGCGTAAAACCGAGGTACGCTTGAAAGTATACGGAAATATGAAGAGGTCCCCCGTAACCCTCAACCTGAATGGTTTCGGAAAGCGCATTCTCACAGCCACATGCCCTTAGAGAGGTAACATGCGTTCTCTGCGGGACTTTGGACGGGGAAGACAACTATGATGGCTCTTGCAGCCAGCGATCTCTATCTCAAAACAGGATCTTACAAACTTTTCCTGGATAAAGATTGATCCTGGTTGAGATCTACGGAAAAGCCGTTTATTAATAAAACCAAAAAAACTAAGTGCAAGGAGACTGCAGCGATAATCATCGTTGTAGGGATAGATATAGGCATATACGCCGACACAGCCCGCTAGCTCTGAGAAAACATCGATCTCTTAGCATCAACGGTCTTAGTCCCAGGGTGAAAAGGCAAAAAAATATTATTCAAAAAAGACACAACGGTAGCATCTGCACCACTTGAAGCAGCTATCACAGCACGGATGACAACAACAGCTAGCAGACAGGCTCCAGGACAATCTAAAATCATCATTAGCAATGCGGACACCACAATGACTCAGACGGAGAATCTCAACGCACTGTTTTTCGGCGACACGGGACCACTGACATTGAGATAAACTTGTGTAAACAAATACGCTCCATATATTATTCCTACATCGTCAAGCTACCGGCTAGAACCGCTCACCTGCTCACCGTGGAAGGACATATCAAAATAAAATGAACATTGTGCAGGGTGGAAGAGGTGGAAGAGATATGCTTCAATTTTGAGCATCCGACTTGCCTCCATAGAAAACTCCGTCCTGCGAAACAGCTGCGGTCCACATGCAGCAAACAAGGGTACTTGAGCCAGGAGTAGATAGAGCTGCATCCTGGCACGTGTGCAACATAGCATGCATCCTCGGTACAGTTTCCGCATTCTGCGTTCACAAAGATTCTACGGCAGAATGCATACTGCGAACCTGAACAGTAAAATTTTTAAACTTCCACCGTTCATCGCCTGTCTACGACCTGACTACCCAGACGGTGCCGTAAACTGCATCAGCCTCTTGTTGATTTCAGAACCACCTCCGATTCGAGCGAAAAAGTCCTCCATTTGCGATTTAAACAAAAACTTTTTACTTACACTATCTCCAACGACGGAAAATGAAAGTAAGATGTTGGTCAACTGGGCCGCATAACTTAAGTAACACCTAATAGCCAACATTCAGACGGAATTCATAAAGGTTCACTCTATACCTGACTTTCTGCATAGATTTCCTCCTTAAAAGAATCGTAGACAAAAGAACAGAAGATGGCACGGAGACCTCGTTTGATCTTCTCTGCATCACACACACCATAGCTATCTAACCTCATTGGAAACCGCCGAAAAGATGCTAAGATCAGCCATACGATCGATTCTTTCTAAATACATTCATAAGTTCTCGCGGTACTGATAGAATGACCGTGTGAAGCGGGTCTGAGGCGACCGTAACCGTCGATGAAGAACATGAGTATGGCTTGGAGCTTGCCCCTTGCAAAGTTTGTGCTCGCTGTAAGAGGGATGCTAAGAAGTACTCTCAAAACTTTGGTCTACAAGAACAAGGAAGTTTTCTGAAAGTTGCTTTGCAAGTAAGTAATAGTTAACTCTTAGAAAAGGTGTACCAAGATCTTCTTCTACCTTCCCGTCAGAAAAGGCGCAGGGAGGTAAAGTCTTAGCTTCCTGATAAAATCAGCAGATTTTTGTAAAAATTAGGGTTATGAACGAAGTCCGGCATATAGTGAGTTACTTTTATTGAATCAGTAATGCAGTTGAAGAATAGAAAATAATTAATACAAAATTATTTAATCTCTTTAGTTTAACAAGGCATGTTACGTAGTATATGTCGAGGGCAGGGTTTAATCGAGCAGCCCTTAGCGATTTTTTACTGGAAGTTTAACTTTCCAGAACTCCGTGCTAAATAATACATTTAATGATACATATCAAACATTACAATATTGAGTTAAGCTATTTATTACAGTAAGTTAATCTTTAATTAATCTGAAATTAAACCGTCTAAACCGTTAAGAGTAAAACCTTTTATCCTTCATCTTCACGAGTTCAGGTCATAAAAACTCATGTCAATTTCGCAGCGCCAGAAGCGGATAATTGGAGCGTTTACAAGGTGGGAGGTCAAATATACTGAAAGAACTAAACACATACGTGCTAACATGTATAGCGATATGCTAGTAATACATTTGTCGGGTCAGTGTACAAAATGCACGAGCTCCACATGATGCCGAAGAAACGGATGGAAATTAATAAAAAGGGCTTGTAGCATTGTTAGAAAACTGCTAGTTCTTGTAAACAGTCTATAAAAAAACTCAAAGAACTTCATTGAAGCTTTATTGGCAAAATTTTCAAGACTATTACACGTCAAAAAGTACTAGAACAGGCATCGATATGTGGTACCATGAATGAAGCAGCAACAACAGGACTGTAAATCTATATGTGCACCAAACACCCGTTTAGCGACTCCATATCGATAGAAGAGGAAGCTTACGGTTAAGCAATACGAAACATAAGCTACCTGTCAGAAAACCATAGTAACAACTGAACGTATTGCAATGAAATGCGGTGTGACTTCCAAGGCATAGAAATAATACTTCCTCTGCAAGGGATTTGAACATCATAAAGGTAAAGGGAACATCAAGGTAAATGTCGTTACTTGATTCGTTTATTATCGGTTCCGCCTGGAGGAAATCCAATATCGTAGTACAATTAGCTAGGGCTCTTTAAGCTCTGAACGATTGCGTATATTAAAGCCAGTAGTGAGCAGTGTGTGGGAGCATCCTTTAGTTTGTTGTGCCAAAAGATCTACGACCGTTACACTTTGCGTGGATCTATATTTACTTATCGACAATGACCCACTGGCAAAAATGTCTAAAATTTTGACGAAGGCGCTAACCTGTTTAGTAAACTAAAACTCATGTCAAGCGGCAAAATAACTGCAATCAGAAAATACTGGTCCTAAATGAACATGAAAGGCTGTTCTAAAGTCCTCGTTTCTCGATTGTACCCGCTAACTCGAAGTACTTCGAAAAATGATCTATGAAAAACCGGGGAAAAGTAGTATTTATACGAATAGACGCACTTTCGTGTTGAGGCCAGTTGTTCGAACCAATGTTTAACAGCAGTGCGGGATGTAAAGCTTGAAACATTTATTTGTTTATAGCAAGTAGATAAATAGGTAAGGAAAATATCAATAGTCGGATCCTTACATATGTATATATTTTCATTATGAGCAATAGGCCACGTAATTTATCTGTAAATGTACATATGGGTGAAGTCCTTAACTGTTCTTTTTATTTTTTTCATTTTATTTAGTTTATTAGCTTATCGAAACATCAGGAAATTTCTTGGAGTAGACAGATGTGAGATGCTAAATAAAAAATAAAAGGGAGCTCATAGTTGCCCGACAAATATTTGCGAGGAACAGCGAAAGCGAAAATAGGCAAATAGAACAGGGTCAAGAAGCAAGCACGATAGTTTCTAAAATCTAACGAACGTCTGGTTTCTTTTACTTGGATGGTCGATAGCTCACGAAATGGGCTAATTTAATTAATGAAGAAAATCGATGGGAAAATGCTTAAATATTTTTGAACAATGGAGTAGGACATTTTTTGATATGGTTCAAACGAATACCCGTAGCAGTTAAAACATTTAAGCCTAAGCTACCGCGGAGCGCTTAATAATTATGAATTTCTCTGCTATTTGGCGAACGAGCTGCAACGTTCGCCAGTAATTTGAGATATATTACCCCAATGTGGTATAATAATTATTAATTCTAAAAAGATTAAAAATTTAAAGATAAAAATAAAAAATAAATAAGGTAAAAAACAAAAAAAAGAAAAAAGATTTCAAAAAACTATATAGTTAAGATATAAGTTAGTACACATAATGGAAACAATAAGGAACCTGTCATGGCAACATCGTCAGGCAGTGACGAGCAGTTATGCTAAATGGACAGAGACACTGAGGGAAAGTCACAAATTATTGAAACAATCGCGAAATTCGATCAAGGGATGTGCCCGCATAGATAAATCCAAAAAACGTAAAGATGGACGTTGAAAAACGGGAAAATTGTGAAGATATAAAATTAAATAAAAGAAACTAATGGATGGACAGAAGTAAACGGAAAAAAATTATGCAATAATGAAGAAATGAAAGAATGAATGAAATGAAGAAACTTTCCGGATACGGTTTGTAGAGGGACTAAATTCAGACCGTACAAGTAGAAATAATAGGGCAAATGTAGGATAAAAAAACAACTGCTCAGAAGATTGTAAAAATCTTAAATATTACTATTACTAAATCAACGCGGCATGTAGAAAGAATAGTATAATATTGGGAATTTGACAAAACTTTAGCAGAAGAGATATATTCAAAGATAGCTACCGGTGTCTTCAAACTAGGTGGGCTAGAAGCAAGGATAATTGACCTTTACAAAATACTTAGTCACGACGCTAACATATTTTAAAAAGTTTTATTTAATAAAGGCAATCAGTTAAGCGCAAAAAACGTCTAGAATAAATGAAAATGTACGAATGTAATCGTACTCTCGGAAACATAGAAAAAGCATCAGATTGGAAAAAAGATTTAAACAAAGATGTTTATGTTTAGGATCAGTGCTAGATACAGAAACAATAGCAAGGCCAATATATGACGGTAAGAAGTTAAATGGGGGGATAATTATATTTAGGCCATGCGTAATGTTATAACATGCTCGCGATATAATCGTTCTTGGAAAAAAGTCCTTAAACTTTCTCAGATATCGAACTACAGTATGAGGAGCACTGAAAAGAAGCCAGAGTCACTTATCAGTCTTTAGCGCACCACAATGCCATTTGGAAACCTTAACTCGCTCAGCTCCAACGTTTGACCTTGCAGTTTGCCTCAACTGATCTGGCGTCGACATTAAATTTAGACAAAGCCCGCACTAAATTATAACTTGAATACGCACCAATAGTTGCCCCGTTTCAATTACTCTGTTCTGCCTATTTTGTTCACGCACTGTGTTACAGATGGGGTTATATGGGCCACTAATGCTTTCATGCGGAATTAATCACTTAAAAACTTGAAGGGCTTCTAGAAAGAGTTGTGATTATCGCAAGATAAACCAGTGTGATAAAGTCATCTACTACCAAGTTAAACAGGTTAAAGATAACATTTCCTTTACCGTAGGTCTATATGGACCTTTTTTTTCAATTTCTGCCAAGCACTTCTCGATGGACAGGATACAGGCACGTCCACGAGTTTTTTATTTTATTTAAGAAGGGAAGAGGCACGATAATAATACGCGCACCGTTCTTTAAAGCCAGTGTGATCACATTACAGCCTGTATACCTATAACGGTTATGTATGATTTTGTAGTATGATACGTTGTAATTAGACGTAATGGATTTAGATCTACAATTATGATTGTTCACAAGAGTTCATACGTTAGTAACATTGTTTTATTCAAACGATGCTTAATATCCACGAACTTGTCTAAATTTTTTTCAAAGGTAACAGTACGCAACTCGTTGACGAAAACGGCATATACAAAACGAAATCACGATGCTTTAGTTTAGTTTCTGATTGCAAGTTACTTAAGATTAAAACTTAGTAAAGTTAGTATCGATGGCATCTAGTTTCATGTGGTTAAAATGCATTGAGCCATACAGTCCCATCTCACCCTGGCCTATGTAGCCGCCAGAGTCACTATATACCGTCACGTAATTACTTTTACGTAAATTTTTTTAAAAACCTTTAAAATTATTATAACACCTTATTTAATTTTCTTTTTAATACCCAGGTAACATGCGAAACTAGGCGGTTGTTTTACTTCGCTATGGTTCAACAAAGATTCGACAGGGTACGAAAAAAATACTATTTTTTCTTTATATAGTTTTATATAGTCTCATCTTCCATAATTTGGTCAAAAGAATCTATTAACACGAATTGCATTAAAGTGGTGATCCATGTGCATCTCAAAAATTCGGAAGGTTTCACAGCAGTAAAATTTCTATTTAAAGTTGTCCTGCTAGATTAAAAAGAAGAGTGGCTTATATACTCATAGTTCCGTTTAGCCTCGCCTTCCCCTAAATGACAGGCGGGACCGAATCAGTCTTTTTTTATTTCCTCGTGGGCCATACAAGTATAGTAGTAGTTTGCTTAGAATCTCGGGAAGACGTTGAAGTGTGCGCCTTATCTGTTTTGGCTCTTAATGTTATAGACTCCACTGTCGGTAGCGTTACGCAAAACTGCATGTTGTAATGTTGACAATACGGCCACACCCATCGTATTATATAGACAAACAACGATCTTTGCAGAAGTTTTTTTTTTGTATTTCTTCTTAACAAGAATGATGTACTACATTAACTTTAATGTAAACGCCTTAGTTTGGTAACTAATTTCGAGAAGCTGAAAAGCTTACAAGTACACGACTATTATTTAAAAGCACTTTTCTGTAGAAGGTAATTTAAAAAAGAAGGCGTACATTGGTCCCTATTTCAGTGAAGTGACGAAGGTGAAACCACTATAGGCGTAAATTGTAAAAATTCTGTTAGCTGCTTCACAGCCTTTCACCCTACTTTTAACTCACTTTTTCTGCCAGCCTTTCGATCCTTCCATTCCGTCTGCCTTCCAAATCTTATGGGTATGTGTGTGAACAAAATTTTGAGAAGCAAGTGGGCTCTTTCTTTTGGAACGCTTAAGCTAAGTACAATATGGAGCAAATGTGCTTAATATAAAGTCTGATTTTGCTACTGGGCGACCCTCCCTGTACCCTCTGATTCCCTCTTGCGGGCTTATATATATATATATATATATATATATACTTATACTTTCCACCTATGTCATTGTTCTAGGTCGATCTAAAACAGAAAATAAATTTTATATTGCGACACCTCTGTTTTCTTTATTAACTGAGTATTTCCTTTTTGTGACATATTATTACGTCCCCCCATTCGCATCCTCTGTAATTGAAAAGAGCAGCCAACTTTTCCTTCACTTCTTTTTCGGCAAACCCTGCTCTTATTAACAAAAAACTCAACAAACGTCTAGTCCTCAACGCTTTCGTAAGAAAGAGATTCCTCCAGCAAGAAGAATTTTAGAGAAAGAGAACTAAAGAGACGCGTGCAAATGAACTATCTATAAATAATAAATAAAGGGTAGCAGCATCTTACAATGACCTAAAAATGACTTAATGTTTTATGTATAAAGCGTCGTACAGCTTGCTGAACCTAACATACCTGCGTTCCCACATTACTCGGACCAACAGAATACCCTTTCAAACATGAATGAAGCTTCACCATTCTATATACGCCGTTAATTGAAATCAATGTTAAATAAACATTATTACAAACATCCGTCTCAACTTTGGTAAATCTTCTGTCGACCAAAAAACTCAGAACAGAAATAATGAACAGTTAACTAATAGTTAACTAAATATCTGGAAAGGCAATTTCGATGCTAATATAACATCGAAATTATTTCGATTCGAGATTCTTGTTTGTTGAGAAAAAATGTTTAAAATTTTGAAAAATACTGTGATTTGTCGGAACAATGTCTGCTAAGTATGACGAGTAGCGGAGTGCCTCTAATTTCAGCTCCTGCATTTTTGAAAACACGATTTTTGTGATGTAGGATAGAGGGTTATCGTACTGTATTGGTTTAGCTCTGTTCAGTAAACTTAGCCACTTAACGCATTGCTTATTCATTGTCCCCTCCGATTGTTGAAAGCACACTTTGGCAGATAATCGGCGAAAAGGGGGATGTGATGGACAAGACCAGCATTAGACACAAAGTTAACACAAACCGTCGCAGTTCATTTGTATTAGCATAACGTCTCCTCGGTTCGATTGCATCAATCCACTAATGTAATTGCCTGCAGTTATTGTAGAAGATTTATTTTTACCACAAGCTACAATTTAATGTAAAAAATGTGTTCCAGTGATAACATTAAAACAGGAGCAGAAATCTCTACGCGTTTGATTTTTCCCAAAATGTGCAGCATCCGCCTTTTTTTTTTGCTTTACTAATTTGTGCTAGCTGAACAAATATAATATTCTTATTCTTACCGAACATAAGAACTAAGATTTGTAAGCTTTGAGGTCAATTTGCTCTGAATATCTTGTTATTCATTTTCGGACAGGGTCTTCCGTGAGACTGATTTTCAAGTTCAAAAACTTCGTCTCAAAATTTTTGAAGCTAACGAATCATGCTGTTTCAAATGATAAACCGTTCATCGAATACAATGTTTATATGGGGAGTTTTCTCTGCCACTATAGTTCCCACATAGAAATAATCTTCGTAAACCATTCGAATTTACTGATTTTCCATGGTTTATTGCAACTCGTCCGCTGAAAACCTGAGCGATTATTTCTAGGTAAATAATCTCCAATTCCATAGGTCATCTCAAAAAACATGTCGCGAAATTTCAGACCGTTATAAAACAGGTTTGAAATATCGGATTAGCTTCTCTCGCATATCATACTGATGGGCCTAATACTATCTTAGCTAAAATTACATAAAGAAAGACGAACGTCGTTACGGAAAATATGTTATTCATTGTAGCTTAAGTACAGCGGATAGCCCAAAAAACTACCCTGTTTCTGAATAGATAAAAGTGTTATATAAAAACTAGGTAGCGTAATTGAATAGAGGTTAAAAACGGATTAAATGTAACAGCATGCAAACTAATCATACTTTAAATCAACAAACCGACAAGTCAAAAAGCTGCCATTCCCTCTATGGTTTCAAGTTCATAGAAAAAAAAAATATATATATATATATATGTGTGTAGCTGGCAACAAGAACCAAGGTCATGGGTATTCCCGGAAACCGCTCTGCAGTGGCCATACCAATGTCTAAGTCCTGTATAAGGTCGAAAACGAGTCGCCTACTGCTCGTTGAAGCGAGAGAGCGTGTTATTTATTAGTAACGCTGTTCCTTGGGTGGACAGCGTAAACAGTGCATATACACAGCTACAGTGATCCAATGGATATATCCTACGAATTTCCTCGCAGACTTTCTAATGGTTTTCTAAATTTGTCGGGTGCGCCAGCCTCAGTTGGGTTACACACGGATCTGCTGCAGCACCACGTGGTGAAAGCTTCGGGTTCTTTTATTGAATAAATAGTAAGCGCCAGAGTGCAGAGGTACTGATACTGTGATTTCGAGGTGAGCTGAAAATGATCCTATTTTAACGTGTTTCTTTTTTTTTGGTGTCTCAAGCCATATATATCGCAGTTTCCTTAAAAATTCCCTAAAAATTTCCTTAAAATAATTCTCTAAAATGCTAAAACCAATATGTTCTTCAAGAGTAATTCATAGGGTAAGGACGCAAATACATAGAAATCCAATCATTTCTGATATACGATAGGGAAGTACCAATACTTCTAGCTGTACTTCTGACTAAGATTACTGTCCATTTTTTCTGAAGATGGCCGCATAACTCTAAGGAGAGAAATAGACACAGGTCAATAGACGAACGAGGAAGTAATTATCAGAAATCTAGAAATCGACAAAAAAGGGGCCTAGAGGAGGCGATAAGGGTTTATGGCACACCTTCGCCTATCGAACATAATGCGAACAGCAGAGAAAACAATGGCGGAGGGGACAAGACTCTACTGGAACCTATCAACTGAATCGAAGGATTTAAGGCCAAAGAGAAAAGAAATAACCAAGGCAAGAATATGGAAATTTTTGAAGAAATTAACACAAGGAATATAAGAAATCACGCATTCGTTAGTGCCCGAAGACGGCAAGCAGAGATTCAACGAACTCCTATAATAGTCCCCGAGTAATAATAATAAATGGAAAGATGCTACTTAGGAATAGAAAAGAATTACAAGGGGAAACAATCTCAGTACTAAGAAAAAAGATCGAAACATAATACTGCAAACACAAGCTAGGTGTGTAAGGGTAGAGATAAAAGGTGTGACAAAAAAATACCCAAATTATTAGATAAGATGGTTTGTTATAAGATTGTAAGGGAAGGCGGGAGTTGAGCATAATTAAAAACAAGGGAGAAAACAGACGAGATTTTAGCGGGCATTGTGGAAGAAATGGACAAGGTTAGGAAACAAATAGAATAACTTAACAAAACGTTTAACAGCGTTTAAAAGCAGCACTAAGGAATAAAGAATGAAGAAGATCCTGGGAAAGTAGGTGCCAGTCTTGACACGAAAAGAAATCAGAGGAGGAAAGAACGGAAATACAAATTAAAAGAGTGAGGACTACGTACATTGACAACTAGCTGGAGAACAATCCTGATCCACACCACAAAACACAGGGGAACAATTGTTTTTTAAAAAGTTACTTGAGATCTACTCCGGTGTTTATGGAAACAAGAAACAGGAGCTCTGTTCACAGCCAGAAAGGGAAAACTAAATAGACACAGAGGGTGGCCAAAGTGCACACAGCAACTCTCGGAGTACGTTCACGATCCAGGTCAACAAGGGGGAAACCTTTGTGGATACCCTGCAGACGGGCAGAGCGTACATTGAGAGAGAGAACTCGAGTTTAGGGGTGTTACTAAAAACAAGGATGGCGATCTTATTCTAATATAAGAAGAACACAGGACGGAAGCGGACCAGGTTCTGGCAGAAAGCACCCAAAAAGCACTGGAGTGGAGGTTCGGCCGTCACGAAAGGAAGTCGACCCAGATAGTTATACAATAGAGAATTTTCTTGATCCCCATGAAAGGGGAGTGAAGAGTGCGATTAGGATAGCTTTCTTCTCGCTAGTTAGCGCGTCTTTCAGAACGATTGAATCAAGATTACATGATACAAGGCTTGGAAGTGACTGCTGGCATTTTCCTTGTGCAGTGGTGAAACGTTTCATGAAATACAAAACTCTGTAGCTGGAAGCAAAATCGAGCAGACCGATGTTAGGTTGCCCACTTGTTTTAGATACCAGCATTCACGACACAAGGTACCAAAACGCAAAGAAACAGACTAGAAACAAAACGTACGACAAATATGGTAGCATAGAACATTTAGTAAAAGTCTGGGAGGCGGACAGGCTCCTTGCCGCCTTTCAAGGAACAGCAGTCATTAAAGTTCTTTTAAAGCATCTAGAGCAGCTAGAAACAAACGTTCAGTACACTTCGGACCCAGCTTTACGTGAGGTTCTCAACATCCATCATCAGAAAACTTTCTAATGCCGCCTAGCGCCGATCTAGTACTAAAGACCTACGGAACGCATTGGTGTGGATTGTAGAACGTGCTAACAAGAAAACGTGCGCGTATTTGGACAAACGTGTCTACAAAAGAGTACCCAGAAGCAAAAAAAAGCTACAAAGGTATTTATCTTGACGAACTAAAGGTGAAAATGGCAATAAAGACAGACTTTACCAGCAGACTAAAGTTGACACTTGAAGTAAAAGGCGATTTAAGTCCATTATTGACAAATACCCTGTGGGTTACCTTTTTACTAACTGTATCGATCTTTAAATGCGGGAGAGCATTCAACACGGCCAACTATTTTTCTAGATAATAAAGAATATTTATACATTCATGTTTCAAAAGCAAAGGGATAATTTTTTAATACGTAGGCAATTAATGAGCTTTGTCTAACTCTTTACATGGCATGATTTTCAATTGTTATTGAGCCAGCAAGGAATGGGCGATCTAATAGACGACCAGAAAACAGCAGTGACACCAAATGCCACCAAAACTACATGCTATAGCATTCTCCACGACCTGACTCCGTCAGTAACCTATTACCATATCAGATGTGAATATATAATTTAGATAATATAATCATCTAGACCATTACATTCGTCTTTGAAAAGTACAACTTCTATACCTGTATACTTTTTGGCGACCACGAACAGCTCAAAATAATTAAGAAAGGTGGCAATGCCCATTTTAAAATGTTTATGGCGGATTAGCTTAAAAACTTTAAAACATATGGTATCATGTTAAAAGGCGGGTCAGAGTAGGGCAAAAGGTTACGAACATCTCACAGCTCAAGAATTCAGTGCTCAGAGCGTAGGTTCAGGATCCGGGCGTAACGGTATAAGTGATGGCAAATGCATTCGGAGCATGCCAAACTGAGTTGTAGCAGTTATTGCAGCCAGGGATTGGGAAAGTAAGCATAAGGCTAAGTAAGATTATTCGCTTCCATATTACATACATACATACAATACATAAATGCTTTACTAGGAACACTGTTATCAAACGTGCTTTAACGGACAGATGAAACCATATTTTATAAAAAAAAAAACCGGCCGCGGGTATTTAATTCGGGCATGGAGCTACCTACTTGACAATGTGTGAAAGTTTTAGGTGATCTATTTGATTGGTCAATAAATATATATCGAATCATGAAGTCAAGGCCATTGTATCTTAATAATTTTGTACGTCCCTCCTTGTGTAAAAGATCTCTGGGCTATTATGTCAGCCTACGGAGGTGGTGCTTGACCGCCATACTATATCAAGTTTAGGTTTGCTCTTATAAAAATCCTAAGAGGCTTTGACTGCCATACTATACCAAATTTAGATTTGCTCTTATAAAAATCCTACGAAGCACTCTTTGACTGCTTAGAAGATCTACTTCGAACGCTTCTCGTTGCAACAAACCTCACCTGTTCCAAACAACTGATTCGATGTTCGAAACAAATCGGAATTATATTTAATTTTATTGGAAAAACGTACTTTCTACTTCCATGCTTCAGTCTTAGATAATAGTGAACACTTTGTAATCCTCTTTTGCCGTGAGATTTTAATAGATCTTACAATCAGGAAATAACCTGTTTGTACGAAAAATATTTATATGTAACCGCGATAAATGCGAAATACGCGAATTTAACAGGTTTTGAGCCCCGATGTTATATAAATAATCGAAACTGATCGTACTAGTATCACGAATACGACAGCGACAGATTCTCGAGGTATATGGGAAAAATAATTTTCGTTATGTAGATTGCTAATTTTTTTCCTATTTGTATTTGACAAACCATAGTCCGTCTCTTCTCCACAAACGCGAAGCATCCAATTCTATCTCTGAATATGCAACCCCAAACAAACGAAATATTATATAGAAACAATATATTATCTCTAACACATAATTATTTATATAAAAAAACAATTTTGTTTGTGGTGCGACCTAATAAAATTTGTCTCTATTTGTTTTATACGGATACTAAATGACATCAGGATGACTGGTATACCTCCATAATATTGCTAATATGATGCACATTCTAATCATGGTAGCTCCCGAAAAAGGCAGTGTCGAAACCACTATGACTACACAAATAGAGAGTGACGGCAAAGTCTTAATCCTTATTTCTACTGACCCGAGAACAGTCATGTCCACTCATATTCTTTCAGATATGAGGACATCGAAAAAATACGCCAGACGTATTCATTTACGATGTTACAAAATCTAGGCGCAACTACGAATGTATCTGCTTCAAATTCTGACTTAAACGCAACGTTTTATATGCTGAACATCTTGTCAACTGTGATATACCATTCGTATCGAGTGCTATGGTATACCCTAACTCACAGTCGCCCCGTCGTTGCTGTATATGTTAATTTCATGCAGACAACAGTTCTCACTAGATATTACCGACGCGCCGCTAATGACGCCTCCTAAGACAGGGGAGATTAGTGCTATCGAAATTGTAATATTGTCGAGGCTTCTTTTCTATTGTGAATGATATTGAAGCAAGCTTATCGCGCACGAGATGCGCGCGATCATTGTCTGATGCAGATTGCCATGTTTGGAGCAGCTGTTCCCTGAAAAGAAATAGTTGTTGAAGTAATTGTCGTAACTACATATATTACGTTGCTCATAACTCCTTTTAATTTTATTTTTTTGCCAGTGGGCGTTGATAGCTATCTTCCAGTGTTCCCCGGGATCTGCACAAGCATCCTAAACATCTACGGCTTTTATTTTGATAGTAACCAGCCTACGTTATGGTAAGCAGTCATAATCTCATCCAATTTAACCTAACTAACTTATTGAACACCAACGAAATCAACAATAGTAGTAAAAAAAGTGTGTTGTTAAAATCTAAATTAATACTGTTTTATTATGTTTTATTATATTGGCTTTAATGAAGAACCGAATTAAATAGGAGACTGTTTTTAGTGCTGCCGGAGGCACTGTTCAACGGCACTCCTGGAGGAACTGCGAGTGATGCCTTTCTTGTACGCACCCCTGCATCATAGACCCTATGCTAGCACCTTCGCATAATGCTATTCAGAAAACTTGTTTTCAGTGTTCGATCTTTTTCAGTGTTCGATCTTCGTTGTTGTTAGTAATTCGCGGGCTAATGCTGAATTATGCCGAAGTAGGCTCCAGTTCTTTCGCCAACAGCAGAAATGTTGGAAGGATCTCACTAGAAAAGCTCGAGGAAGATCCTTGGGGCCGCGCCTATAAAACCAAGAAAACGAAAGCAGCCCTCGAAATCGAAATTCCAGCGCGTGAAAATCCCATACTCAAAAAACCTTTCTTCGACACTAGGCTTCAAAGCGAGAGGCCTATGATCTAACAGACCCCCTCTTTGGTCAACCTTCACTTACTATGAACGAAGTAGTAAACTCAGCTTAAAAATCTAAAGAAATGCCACGTCGGCTTTACGGAGTCCTTTTAACGGTAGGAAGGACTTTGCTTCAACGAGCTCTTTGAAAAATTTATATAAGGCCTAACCACCTAATTGAAACCATTATCTAAAGCTTTAGAGCAATAACAGTATACAAAGCTATGTTGAACAACTGGGTTTGCTTTACGCGCTTGATGCGGATTCAGAAAAAACCGCCTGGCTTACAGCGCGGCCCGAGGCGTAGTTTAGAGATCCAATTCGACCCATGAGTACAAAAATGGGACATGTTTCTGGCGATCCTACCTGACATAAAGCATTCAATAGCACTCGGAAAATTAACCACAAGTTTAATTGCCAATAAATATGGTAAAGAAAGTAAAATACTTGAGGACATTTCTACTAAACGAAACAGCAGTTTGCAAATGAAGACGGTCGTGATAAATTCTAACAAATTAACTTCGCTGCCAAAAACCTAACCACGACTCGACAGGCATGGTCCCGTTTGAAATGCCCGTAACGGTATAAGAATAAGGAACCTAAGGATGAGAATAAAGGACGCAAATGGAACGAGTAAACGCTGTTACTGATCCCGATGTGCAATTTATGAGACAAAGCCGTGAGGTGGAGGGTAACCTCTGCCCACAGATCCGGCAGATACCTGCCATTTTATCGTCCCGCAGTACTGTTTGCATTAAGATACGGGCTTGAATAAGAGCAGTTTTAGTGGGTACAAGCTCCACAGTACTAGTCTAGTTGATTTCCGGGAACTTCAACAAAAAACCATCGCGCTCCGCGCTCCGAAATGACAATGCATGCTATGATCTGCAATCATGAACCGACTTCTTTTATTACGTACGCTAAAGTGGCTTGGAAAGTTCTCGGCTGACCACCTCGCTGTTGGACTATGCCAAACACAATGCCAGGTGAACTGACTAAGCTGGTTGTTTACGGTTTCGCGATTCGATTCATCCACAACAGGATAAAAACTCGCTTTAAGGTAGATACAAACAAACTTGCAATCATGGAGGACAGCGCTTTGTCATCGGAATTTGCGCGAAAACTAACTGGTGTTTAATCTCATCGAGCTGAACAAACGCGCAACGAAAGCGAACTTCTTCATTACTCCAAATAAGTATACGGTTGTAAAAGATGCACAAGCAGACAAATAAACAACAGCGCGGACTTGCCGCGGAGTCAATCGATGCCGCCGGGAAGCGCATTATCGTAATCTTTTTGAATAAACCTACCGTAAATATGACTGCCATATTGCGGGTTAGTCACAAAGACTTCAGTTACACGTAATATATTATAAAAGGCAGACATGCACTCTGAAGACGTGTTATGTGGTTCCCACTTCTCTCAATAGCAGGTCGTCTTAAATTTCTCCCTGACAGAAGATTCCTATCCATGCAAAAATCAACCTCTGAAGCTATCGTTAGCTTGCCTACGCAAGCAAATTCAGCAAAAGCAATATCTCTGCCAATATCTATGTTTTGAATGTGGTGTCCGATAAAATGCTATCGTACTTCTTCCGCAACGCTGAATGCAACACCAAATTTATCTGTATTTTTACAAACCGTTATACGACCGTGTGTTGCTAAAGCATCTAAAGGAAGAATATTACGTCTTTCAACAAGATGGAGCATCGACTCATGCTAGCAGATTAATTCAAAATTAACTGGTTGAGAATATGAGTATGTTTCAAAATAAACTCATACAGCCACCGTTCAGCCCACATTTAAGTCCGTTGGGTTAATATGTAAGGGGCGTCACTGAGTGGGGGCTCAACGAGTCTCGACATGACAACCTCAACCTTGCGCACATTCGCTGTCAAGAAGCTGCTTGCAGTATAGTAAAGGAGACTTGAAATATTTTGTGAGTGATTCATGCCTCATATTACAGACTTAAACTAGGTGAACGGAGTTTTCATTTTTTCTAGACCGGATTTGTTTCTAAAGGTATATCTGAACAAAAATATGTAGCTTTACGATATTTTTACTAAAAATATCATACAAATTGTTTAAAATAGTTAAAATATATGATGAACTCCACCACACTTTATATTATGGGCATGCCAGCTCGTTCAGAAACGAGCGGACAGTGTTGAGCACTTCTGAGACATTTTGATGAACTGTTGAAAATCATTCGGGGAAGATTCAATTTTTTGCAAGCCGCATGAAAACAGACAATAACATAGACTGCCGATTTGGAGCAAAAGGGCAAAAGTTTTCTATATTAAAGGGGTTTCCTTCAATATAAAGAATTTAGAACTTCGCTTTTCTTAGGTACCGATGACGTACTTCTTTCAGTTATGGTTGCAAGTTTGACTGCATCTTTCTTGAAACGAATTTTTTTTTGCTAGTATTGGTTTTGAAACGTTGCATTCATAAAGCTTCTAGATTAGTTAAAAGTATGGATTCTTCCGTTGACTTTTATATTGCAAACAAACTAATTATCTTTTATAAATAAAAGCACATATACTGCTAGACGAAAGCAGAGCGAGTAGCTGCGAGGCGCTGATTTTTGAGAGCCAATAGCGAAGTCGGCTTCATCTAGTGGCAGGGATGGCATGCCAAGGCATATATCAATGAAATGAGTTCCAAAGGACGGAATAAAGGATTTAAATTTTTCGTTGCAGAATCGAAATGATCAACGGATAAGGTAGTATGTTAAAAACGGAAGTACCTAAGTAAAGTGACTAATATATAGTATGATTTAAAGGTTTTTTTTTTCAGTAAAAGCTAGCTAACCAGTACGCCGATAATTCGACTGATTTGTGCAATCCAAGCGAATTCGACAGAACGAGCTGAAGGCTTTCCTAGCCAAAATCAGGAGCAAAAAGAAATTCGCTACTTTGACAAACGTTATTACTGCAATAAGAGTAAGCCTTTGTGCAGAGCCTGTCGAGATGATCGGTGACGGTACTTCGAAAAAGCTGAAGGCTCGCGTCGAAAAGCCTAGTTAACATATCTCCGATGTGGTATTGTTGCTATAAATCCAGCAGAAAAAGGCACGACTATGCTCGAAAGCACGATTTCCATGTTTCACACTAAGATTACGAGGGCCTTTGTAGTTTGATATGTTAACAGCGTACGTCACCGAAACATGTGCTACGTTAAATAAAACAGTCATTATATACATCAAAAACTATCACCTAGAAAAATTGTCTTCAGCTGCGATCTTAATGATATTAAAGCTAAGGTGTTACTGGTACAATAGAGCTGATCTTTTAAGTTAGTACTTTTCTCGTAAAATATATTTTTCTAGAAATTTTAATATTTTTGCCTTTGTATTCATCTTTCAATAGACTTTATTTTTTAGTTGATACTCAAATCCTGAGCGTTTAACTTCAGACGATGAAGTGTCTTTGGACACAACCACGGTCGTCTTACACCCACGCAGTCTCTATGAGTGTCATTCAAGGTTCTCCGTAACCTTTCCTTACCGTAAAGATATTTCAGAAATTTTCATAACACAAAGAATGAAAAAACGCTCCGACCTGATTGGACATTATCATGGCTTTTATAAAGACAATCAGACAAACTTTATTAACCCGAAACAGGAGAAAATGTGTAAGTCTAGTAGACAGAAAATTTTTTGATTGCCCCATACAATTCCACAGATCAAATCATTTTTTTTAAGTAGACCAAATTGTGCGTCATACCAGTGTTGCCAGGCGTTTCATAATATTCAATCCCCAAATTCCATTTTTATAAAACAGTGTTTTTTTTTATATAATCATAGCGTTCATTTAATAGCTCTATCTGATTGTCTGGCACATCCTAATGCCTCCAAGCCATTGTCTGTAATACAATATTATTAACGAAAACAATCAGTCAACAATACGTTTTGACACCGTCTAGTTTTTTTTTATAGCGAGCGGTGTGCTTTGCTCTTCATCTTAGCAGAAATAGACGCAAAATTCCAGTAGGGTTGAATTTCACACCGACGTCGTTACACAGCGGGAATATTCTTGGGGCGATTCAATGATAGCATGTCTGCCTGCAACCTAAGTGACATACGTAAGTTGTACGCATGTTAGGTACTTGAAGTAGGCACGACAGCCGCGTAAATTTTCTGTCGCATTTCGGGTACTTACCGTGAGCTCTGGGCTGCCTTTTTGTTTCGAATTACCAATTGCTGAGGTTTGACACCCTCGGGCGCTTAAGCTGTAAACCCTTACAAGCCTGCCAGTTGCCTACGATGCTCGTGGCATAAGGATGCCACCCGGAGCTGACATGTAATCGCATATAGTCTTCCGCACTTCTGGATGTTTAGCCTTCCCGGAGTTATAGTAGCGCTACGGCTTCCACCTGAGGCAGTTCAATGTGCAACACATTGTTAGTTACAAACCTCGAACAACAGCTATATTAAAATGTATAGAGTTCTTCTTACGAACAGGTCACCATGTAAAAGAAGGTAACCCGGAACACCAGCTACCCTTTCGAGCCTTGTGACGATCTAAATTACGTGAAAACCCTTTTGTTGTCATCTTCTCGAGTCATATGCTTTGAAATTGCCCCATCCCACGACTAGCACAATGGAATGCTTCGCTTGAGGACCCGGCCAGTCACATGACATGAGCATTACTTTTAATTGGAACCTGGAGCTTTTTAAGAATCCATGACTACTGCAACTGTAGCACGTGCTAGTCTTCCTGGTCACGACTCAATCTAGTGGAGCATATCGTCTGGAATTATTTAGTCACTCTCTCGCACCTTGGAAAGTTGGCTCTTAGCACTTCTGAACCAATCATAGGGGACAAAAGTCTGACAAAGCGATTACCCATATATGAGCAGAATGGTAAGTTTGGAACGTTAAGCACACGGAAAAAGTCATAAAAGATCAGTCAGCCAAAGTATACCGAGAGCGCAATGGCACTTAGCGAGAAATGCATTGAATGTGGTTTAGCTGGTGTATAAGCCACCATGACGACGGAAGTCCAACGTTCTAAACGAACTGTTGATTACGAAACGTATGTGCTTTAAGAATATTTTTTGCTAAATTAGCTATTGTTTCTAAGGTTATTTTAGCCAAATTCATTTGAACGTTTCCAGATCATACGCCGTTCAAGTCTGACACCTGTTTTGAAAAGCGTACTCATCCAAAAGCTAGCATTGTTTGCAACCGTTGTACTGCGAGAGAACATATTAACATGCAACGCTCGTAGATTGGAAAGTCTAGCAAAATAAGTCTAGGTGGATCAATGTCGGGCTGTTGCTGCGTTGGCATTGTAGAGCTTTGAAGGTTATGCTGTGATGCGGTGTACCAGTAATAGGCGTGTTGTGGGACGGATATTAATGAGTTCACTCTAGAGGCAAATATACTACATCGAACTGGTCCAAAGGTTTTTACCAAACCGAAGTTTACCTATTTGCAGGCTGGAAAGAAACGACAAAGGTTTATTTTTTTTATTCCATCGGTCAGGGTTCTGTAAATTCGCAGATTGAAGTATGACCTCTAATAGAATAGTAACGACTCGTACTGCTAAGATAATCATATTGCTGTTACTTAAAAGACTTAACCGCTTCTTTGGAGCTTACGCAAAAAAACATTTATTTCATCTTTGGTTATCTGAAATTAAAACCAATTTTTTAGATGAGACAAGAAATGCATTTTGATTTATTCATTAAAACGTTACCATCATGCCTCAATTTATATACTTAAATTAATAAAGGCTAATGGATGTTCTTTCTCAAAGGTATTGCGATGAATTATGTGAGAAAAATATATTACGAATATCCAATAAAAACAATCTTGGTTTCTTCGTCGAAAAATATAACAGGCTCGTTTCGACTATTAATTAAAAGCGAAGAAACACAACAGATCACTATGTTTTATCTTTCTGTTGTGTCGGCAGCTCTCGACTCTTGCATTACTACAGATGTTTATATATGTCAATTTCCTTAATGGCTTTAGGATTCGCTAGTGTGCGTCACACTATAAGGAATTCGCAAAGATAGCGGCTACGAAGAGATCAGGACAAGGGCGGAAGCAGTCGAAAGGAAAGGACGAAAATATATTCTCACGATGGTCTCTGATAAACGTCTATGAGAGCCTCAAATATTTAGAAGGACTGCTCACTTTACAGTGTCGTGCAATGAGGTACAGCTTTTTGATATATTTGTCTGCTGTAAGAACGCAAAACAAAAATCAAGTGAAATAGCGATTCCTTTGGCTAACCCAAAGCAGCAAAGTGGATAGAAAACAGATGCGCCCAACGCATCTGCCTATGCTGGCTGAAAACGTGTCTTAAGCTTAAAGCGCTTGGACATCGGTAGGAGGACGGCGCTTGTTTAGTATATTACATTAGTCGACATATGGATCCTAGAATGAAGTATTTTGACTTTAATTACGACGAGTGATGGAACATATGCCAATACTGAAAAAATGCTTTAAACAATGCATTTCGCCTTACGCCGCTAGTACTAATGTTTTGAGCTTTACAACCTGTATTGCCGTAAAACATCGGCTAGTCCGCAGCACCAAACGAAGTACCTCACATTTGAAACCTTACGCCGAATTTTATGCCTGCACGATCTTATGTGTCCCTAAGTTTAGTAGGCAAGCACGTTACTACTGCACCATCACGGGGACCACTGGTACCACTGATCACCTTTTTAAAGCTTCAAATGTTTCGCCGTCTCTGTTTTATATCACAAATAGTAAGAAAATTCCGTGCATTTTTTACCGAATAAAAAACTCTACATTATTTATTCCTGTGATAATGAATTATGTTATGTATCCCTCGTCGTCATTCACGATTTCCCCATCTCCTCTAACAGTATTGTATGCCGTCTGGCCAGAAGGTAGCAGCGTCTCGATGTTTTCCAACCACTTTTTGGGTTGTTGATCTTAAAGTGTTGTCGAAAGTAAGGCAATGAAGATGATTGCCCAATAAACAGAAAAGGTGAAGATCTGTAGGCCCCTATCCCAAGGAGTATATAAAAGGTGTAACAAGACTTCTTATCCGAAGCCTAAAAGGGTAGTTTTGATGAAGTTTCCCACGTGCTGTGATGGAGCAAAGTAACCTGACCTTGCTTATCAAATCTTTTTCCTTAAATGATTTTGTTGACTTGATGAAATTGATGCGAACTTGCAGATGAACTGGCTGGTTTGCAGAAAGCAATTGTTAGTCAATCAGATCCTTACAGTCCCACCAAACGAAATCATAATTTTTTGCCAAAATTCCTTGTCAAAACCACATGACATATCCAAGCTTTAAGTTCTGTGTAAATCCAAGGAAGTTAGAGCAAAGGAACCCAACTGTAGTCTCGACCAATTTCCGAGTTGTCCGTCGGCCATCCTGTTTCAGAAGTGTCTTCCGGAAATCAAAAATGATCAAACTCAAAAGGTTGACTGGGACGAGGAGTATCTTTCTGGGCCCCAAATACCGTTTCCACACGTGGTAAACATCCTTGCAACAACAGCGTCATTGCCTTACATAAAACAGATTTTCCAGACTGTCTTAACAGCGTTTTGACATCCAGAAATGCATAATACAAGAGCGTCGAAAGCGCACTTCTTGAAACGTTCATCTTTAAGGAATTCTGTCGAATGAAAATTGTACCCACAATATAATCCTTTTATAGCACATTGGTGAAGCGCTTTCCAACAATATACCAGAACTAAACAGCGAGTGGAAAAAAAAAAGTTTTACAACTTTTTTTCACGTACGGAAGCTTCTTTTTGAACTAATAAAGTTCTTTTTGCACAACCTGCACAATGTAGTCGTGCGCGATGTCTCCCCGGTGGCTTGTGTTTTTAGATTACGCACAATAATTGCGTAAGATTTTTAAATTTTCTTCGTGGCAGCCTGTTTTCAAAGTATCCGTCATTAAGTTATCTTTTGCGTATAAGACTTAAACCTACAAATAATTTCTTTTAAAAAAGATTATCCAAAACTTTTTTCACCCACCGTTTTAATTACTTACGAACCCAGTTTTACCTTTACTAAGCACTATTCGAATAAGTGTTCCGCCACATCCTTCTCCAGGCAGATCGGATGCGTTCACCATTTGTAAAAGATCGTCTCCATTGCTTTTTTCATCTAGTTGTTTATTACAAGCCCAACGCTGGGTTATTAAGTGGATTATATAGCGCTATCATATACTACTTAGGATAAAGCGGATTCTCTTTCATTTCTTGTTCTTGTAAGACATCCTAACTCTTTTACCCAAGTCTTACGTCCTCTACGCTAGAGTCTACTCCAGCTTGATCTATTGTTTGTCACTGTAAATTATCTATCTCCTTGATGTCGCGGTACTTCTGAGGTAACATTTTTTTAATATTGACAAATACTTAATGAATCCCCTGCGCTGGTCGTACACGTGCTATTAATGCTCACACACTGCAGCTCTCTTGCTCACCTCCGGAAACGTTATATATCTCGACTGTCACTGTCTGGTTGTGTGTCCAGACCGATAAACCCTTTACCTGTGAAGTGGTTAAGCGGGCTTCTTTGCTAAAAACAGCCGTCTTTTCTTTGTTCATTTTTATATGCAGTTTTGGCAAGCGCACATCCATTGCAACCGACTTTTCAGCTGTTCTTTCATACTGTTTGCGCATTATTTACAGTTAGCGCTCAGGAAAGAGTTTCGATTAATGCCTCACGTTTTTGTTACGGTGACCTGAAGTTTGTGCAAACTTTAATCAGGAACACAGACGATTTCGCAGTTATTTTGGCGGCATTCTCGGTTTTTTCACGTTTTTTCAGTTATCTTTGCGTAAGTGCTGTCATGATTCTGTTGCTGCTAGTAATCATATATAGCATTGGATTCGAGTATGATATTCGGTGAAAAAATATTGAGTCTTTTCAATGTTTCGCAGTCTATTTGTGGCTGAATGAGACCTTTCGGTACAACGATGATGCAATAAAAACCTATACGTCTGTTAATTCTCTCATGCGTTTGACCCCGTCGGATTAATATTAACCTTTGAATTCTCAATAAAAAGGTGCAACGGTAGGCGACAAGTTTACATAAGATCATGCTCATAATAATAAAAAGCCCTCTCTGCTAAGAAAAACTACTCCACAAGAAATTTTCTGTCTCTTCAAAGATGGCTCCGTAGTTAAACCTCCAGAACGTGCGTTGCCTTTGGAAAGTCATGATTGCGTAATAAGCATTGAAAAAACCTCTCATCTTTTTCAGAAAGCGTGTGAGATTTAACAAAACAGGGTGCATCTCGAATAGAGCAGACCATTGAACCAGAAATACGTAAAACGAATTTTACTTAATTATGCATAGCATATAACTAACAGGACACAGTGCCAGGCAAAACAAATCCAACAGATCGAACTATTATTGGCTCAGTTATAGTTGCTCAGTTTAAATTACACAACAACACCTAACAGGTACAACAGGTATATATAAAAGGCTCAGCCACTCAAGACAAAAGGACGAAAACAACAACGTTACATCCACGATTAATAGACTAAGCGGACCAACGAGCAGACAAATGACAAGCTAATAAGAATTCGATTTGAAGAGAAGATAAGACGTTCTAAATCATTTTGACGAATGTTTTAGAATGCAGCTCTATTTTTGCTCCTCCGCTAGGTTCATTAGTTTAAAAGAAAAAGGCACACGCCATAACAAGGTAGACATGTATCTTTGTAGATAGTTGTAATAGCAGTATCTTACACTGTAATTAACAATGGTTATGATTCCGGTCGTTAATCGGTTGAGTGAAAGACAAAAACACAGGACTGTCCGGCAATACCTCGGATTTGACTGCTTGCGATGAGATAACTTACATAGTTAGGCAGTTACTATTGTAACACAAGTAGTCAGTATGCCTACCGACATGAAACGTAGCAATTACCCCTACATGTTACTGTGGTTCTGTCTCGCTTTCAAGTTCATTTACTCTCCCTACCGCTACTATTTTTTAATACTCTGTAACTAGTTACACAACCATTTGGACAATATTCACAATCTAGTTAGACAGACACGATTGGCACGAGTAAGGAAAATCGACCAGTGAGTTAGTATAATGCTAGTTAGAGTTTTATGACTTGAATTCTATGTAAATAAAGTGATCACACTAGCATATTACTCCAACTATGAAACGTCAAGCTATTGTAAAAATATGATTAAGGCTAAATCCTTCAAAAGTAAGCAAGAATGAAGTCTTTGCTACTAGCAATTGATTTGTACTTCAAAACTTGATTTGTACTTAAATTTTTTCAGAAGACGCCTGTTTTGACATTCGACAAAAACACAACATAGATAAAAGGGAGGGAACATTGAAATATAAAATACAAATAACCGATTGAAATATCTAAGAAACGGAAAATCACAATAAAAGAATGATTTAATACAAACATTTAACAGAGTAAAGACAGTTTTAAAGATGGGTGTATTAAAAAGCTGTCAATTAAAATTTTAAATTTATAGAAATATACATGTTTCGCTTTTATTAAGAGTAAGAGATTAAGGGTAATTTTATGATTGTTAACCTTTACATTTATGTATACTCGCATTTATTAGCTTCTTTGAAGCCATTTAGCAATCAAAGGGCATGCATTACTTTCAAATCATTAGCAGATAAAATTTATGGTTATTTGTAACTAACTCTACGCCTATAAAGTACCACCAAAAAATGATGACTTGAGGCGCCAAGCATAGCTAAGTAGTGAGAGTCATTGCTCAGTGATTAAGTATCTTTTGCCTGAAAGTCAAAGTACTGGTGATATCTACAAATACTGTCAAGTGAACCAATAATTTATTACTGCTCAAATTAGTTTAAGAATTAGAATGAAAAAGTTCAAAACACAGAAGAGATTGCCACATTGGAATCGAAAACTGAGAGACAGGTTATTATGTTTGTAATGACGCAATATGAGATTTCTCAAATTTTGAAACTGTACTAACAACACTGAAGCCGGCGAAAATCAAAACATTGGTTTTTTACGAATTGATTTCAGACTAAATGGGAAAACCTGTAGTAAAAATACAACTAGTTCCAGCAAAAGGATTTGTGTAAAGATGCACCATCACCACAGACGGAAAAGTAGTTTGTGCTGCCTACCAGAAGTGTAAGAGGATGTGATTTCAGTAGCAACGTCCAATAGCTTTAAGCGTAAGCTGGTGTTTGTACGTCGCAGTGGACATTAGGAGCATTTATTATTATGAGATAATGTCCAAAAATGAAACGATTCAGACTCCATATCCTGAATGCTCAAAGAGTTTTATTTATCTGGCGTTCCAATCTACACCACGGTGTGGATACTTTACAAGGTTCGTCCTGATAGCCACAATTTAATTACGGTTGGGGTTGCAGAAAAAATCGAGGGCTAACTTCAACCATCTCCAACTTTTGGCCAGTGTGATTTTGATTATGTCCGTATCTTAGGTTGAAATATCTGTAGCACAGTATCCTGTTATCGATTCTCTTCGTCAATAATCAGATTAGCTATCGCAAAGCAAATGACAACTACCTAATAATTAAGAAGTTTTAACTTCAAAATTGCACCTAAAATATCGTTGTTCTACCTTATAGAGTTTAAAAACTAAATTTTTCATTCCGTTAAATAGCTTCGGACAGTCTAACAAAATATCACTAAATATAAATAATAAAAATCACAATTATTTATTAATATATTATATTATAAAGCGTACAGTAAACGGTGGCTGGACTACTGATTGCTTCGTGAATAATTCATGTAACTGCTATATGGTTTAGTGCGTCATAATGGTCAACATACTCTGTCGCCGACCACCGATATCATATAATATCATCATATGGAGCACTGCTGTTTCCCCATATAGGTTAAAAGGTTGTTGTCGCATTTGCCTCCTTTTCGAATGTTATGTAGAATAGAAGATGGCGAGGTTGGCTTTCGCTTTAGCAGCCTTCTCGTTTACTCTCCGGCTACTGTCAAGGCAACATCGAATTAGTTGGCCTACAGCAGCAGGCAAACAAAGTCAAGTCAAAATCAATAGTAACGTGTCACTGACAGATTGACCGTAAAACAATAAATCGTGGATCATTCATATAATTACGGTGCAAAATACTAGCAATTCTTATGGTCTCAATTAGCAGTTCGGAACATGCTTAGAGGTCACTTCTATTGTCACCTATACTATATTCTATCAACCTATTTTTCATCTGTCGTCCAGATTTCTAAGCTGCATTTTAAGTGTGAGAAGCGCAGGTCACTAATGTTCCTACGCTTGTAATAGAATGTCATATTAGCTAACATCTATTTGGAGTATGATACATCATTCCATATTTAAGATGGGTGCTTTCACTAGTTATTTTTTGTCACCTCGGAAGCATGTTGTACTGGGTTTTCAGCGATTTTGTATCGTTTTTATGTTAGCTTAAATTTTAAATTGCGTAAAGATTGGCATGCGAAAGTATATCCCCAGTGAGAAGCGCTAAAGAGCATACCAACAATACAGAAAGGACGCACATTTAAAGGCTGCGTGGTCTCGAGCCGAGCGCACTTCGTACAGATTCCGCAATAATATATATATAAGGAGTCATTTTGGCCCAAATAGCCAAAAATGTTTTTGACCGAAACTTGTTTTTTCTAAAATGTAACCTTGTAAATGTAAAATGTAAAATTAATGCATAGTTCTTTGAACAACATTTACAGAATTGGGCGAAGACTCTTAAGAGACACACACATGATAATAATTGTCCCACATGATCACACATTTACTACTACATGCGAATACTGTTATCTTTGTAAGTAGCGTATATGGCGTCTAATTCGGTTCGGATCAAAACGGTTCACTATGGCGTCTTACAGTATTATGACTAAGTTAATGTATGGATTTCTAACCCTAATACATTTTTTTCCGCTCTTCGACCGCGATGCCATTATGAATGTTAGTACTGTCGCCCTAATATCCATAACGGCGACTGTAGAGGCCGTTCATATCGTAAAAGCTAACACCTGCCAAATGGGAGTTGAATAGACAACTATACAATCCGCTGTTATAACTTCCATATTTTACCCGGTTATCTGGTTTTAGCAAAGGCCCGCAGTTCCATTTGCTTCATGTAAGGAGTGCCGGTTGGACGAGGTTACTAGTCTATCTGATTTCTGGGTACTGAATAACCTTCTGTAATTAGACTAATTGTCCTTTCCGATTAATATTGAGGTGTCTGCATTTTTTCATAAATAATATGGCTGTCCGCTTTTCCTAAATTCCAGCTTTTTTTAAATGGCTTTTCTTCATCGTTAGAGCTTTGCCTAAACGGAAGCTACGGAACCTGTAACTAAGGCGCATAGCATCTTTCTTTCACCCAGTTTTTTTTTCACTCTGAGTACCAACCTGCTGAGGTCGTCTGCAGACAGCTCCATTCTTTTTACAGCTTGCTTGACTACACAATTCCAGCAAACGACAATCAAGTTGCAGCCCCAGGTACCGGGTCCAGGTACGCATTGCTCGCTTTAAAGGTGTTTACCCTGCTTTTATTAGTTTAAGTCATAATGCAATTTAGTAGTCTTACACCTAGTAAATCAAAAATGTTAAAAAGCTTGATTGTAATGGGTAACCAAAAATGCGTGGTATGATGCCCACGACCTCAAAAAAACGTTTAGACTACACCGATGAACCTCTATGTAAACACTGGTTTATCACTTGCCTTGTTCGATGTTGCATATTGAATTTTGTTTTACGAGCACGATTGAAATTGTGTGAAATTAAGTTAATTAAAGCTTAAACTCGTATTAGCTTGGCTCAGTGTTCGATTCCGTCAATGTAGACTTTCGTTTACCACAAAAACTAGAAATTTACTTCATTTACTTGACTTTGTGTACGTGCCCTAAATGTAATTTAATATTGCATCGAATTGCCGTTACGAACATCTGGTAAGGCTGCAATAAAATTCAAGGTTTCACAAGGCAAAATCTTTATGCAATTTCTCGCGTCAATAGCCATAACGGTCTGTTAAATCTCCATTCATCTGACAGATGGAGAGTGCTTGCTGTTAGGGTAACGCATTAGTAGAGATATAAAAACTCTTGTCCATAATGGCTAAGGCCACAAAGAAAGCTAAGTCCCTTATACATTGTAAGGAAAACCGCTCATTGAAAAGAAAGGGGGTTTTATACTTATAACGTAGAAGTAGCAAAGGGTGCAAACGTAGTGAGAAATTAGAAGCATTTTATGAATGGGGGATATTGTTCAGCAGCAAAACGTCGACGCAGAGGGGAGCGATTTTTGGAGAAAAAGAGCATAAAAGCAAAAGGAGTGGCAATACAGTATGATCGGCCTACAAGTTATCTGAAGTAGATAATCTGTGTCTTAACATCAGCTTATTCATCTTTCTGTTAATTTTAGTATAAGATGTAGTAATGATACCCTGTCGTTGCTTTTAGCTTATGTCTCCAGTGGCTCAAAAATCATTACAATGGCTTCCGCTATTGTATTCAATGAACCATAGATGAGGAAGGCAGATCAAGTATGAAATATAGGCATAAAAAGGAATTCATAGATGGCTTTATGGATATAAAAATATCGTCACAACAAGCAACCACCACCCCTGCAGCGAGAGCGCTTTTTAGAAGGATAGTTGTAGGGACAACGATAAAAAAAATCGCTAAGTCTGAGAAGTACTCACCGCTAAAAACAGATGACATGTTCACCGGCTTGAATGTGGAACTGAAAATCTTGTTTACCAAATTACACCTGAAGAAGGCGCACATATAGTTTGTGCCACATCCAGAATCGAAGCATCGCACAATTGCGCACAGGGGTCTCTTATAATATAATAAAGGGCCAAACGGTCTCCAATCAGCCGGCTTACTTCGTATAGCTTAGAGTAGTTTACCTAAGGTGGTGTGCCGGCTGAACGACATATTAATCGCGACTTCAAACGGTCTTCAGTATCAATCACCTTGATCAAGGTATAGGTTCTACCACGAATGCGCCGGCATAACCTAACATTGACAGTAAGTAAGTGCAACTTTAAGGTGACCGAATTACAGTCTATGGGTCACATATTAAGCCGAGGAAAGTTAAAATTAGTAGTTGATTAAGTTGAGATGATTAAGGATGCGCCAAGGCCACGAGAAAGGATCAGGTAAAATAGTTTTTAGGCTTGATCAGCTATTACGTTCTTTTAATTTACAACCGTTGTATAATTTGAGGGAAGCAAAGCGTTCTCACACGGTTCAAAGTAGAAACGAGCATTTTACTATGCGAAAATCCGACTTTTTAGAAACATTAATTGATCAAATAGGATTCTAATCAAACTGCGCAGCTGATGTGTGACTCGCGTCCAGTCGGAATCGATGTGGTGTTGTGCCATGCCATCGCAAGCAGCCGACTGCGTTTGCGTGTAAAACCCTTTCGGTCGCCAACTATAGATAGAGAAAAAGATGCTAGCGGTATGATAAGAAGTGACTGTTATGTTTCGTGATTATGCGCAAGGAAGCCACTTCGTACTGTACACAGACCGTCTTTCCTTAAAGAGGAATCGATATCACAACACTCGGCGAACTGAATTCAAAGGTGAGCTCTGGACTTGGGTACCTACAAATACCAAATCATGCATATGCGTGGAGAAACAATCAGATTATGGATCAGTTCTGTTGGCGGCCACTGAACAGGGCAGATGATAAAAGAGTTACAGAACCCCGAGAGCAAGTTCTAGACGACCTGGTATAGGACCGTGCTTAATAAAGAGGCTCACGAATGTAGATTCCATGCTTGAAACTGCGGAACACAAGCTACAAAGCAATGGCAGTTAAAACAATAGGACTATTCACGACAATTATGCAGCAAGCATCGTAAGTTGTCACTCATCAAGGAATATCATTCGGCTTAAGAAAATGGTAATTTCTAGAACTCGACGAATAGTGTTACGAGTGCATTACAAAAGACACGGTGGCATTACGAATATAATAATAACATGGCCAGGGGCGATATAGTTTTCCAGTATTAAAGGATAGCTCGAATAAGAGCAGCTGCGTGCCACATCTGTCAAGAAAACCAACCAGAAAACAACGAGGCTATTCTAGACTATGACTAGGCTAGCTACGCTATTCGGCCGTGTGCGCTTACACCTTATGGGACCAGTGCCAGAAAAGCCAGTATTAGCAGTATTGTTCAAAATCATTCCCCGTCACATAGTGGCCGATAATGCCATCTACCTTTCGAATACTGAATTTGTCGAATTCAACAACCAAGGAATAAAACCAGTGCACGCGCCTCCGTATCATCCAAGTTTTAATGGTCAGGCGGAATGTAGTATGCATACGGTGATAACTGGTCATTAGCAAAAAAGTTTGTTTTTACTACATTACAATTTTTTATGGAATGGAATCAATGGTCTCGTTTCATCTGAATGAATGATCAGACGATGGTTCAGGGGACACTGAAACAACGAGAAAAAGCCGGAGGTAGGTTCCCATTTGAACTACAGCAAACGGCAGCACAACATCTTTCTTCACCATATGTTAGAAAAGAAATAGCCCCCAGCAACAGTCGTAAGAGAGGAAGGCCTTGGTATCGTTAACGTGAGTATTGCGCCAGGCGGGATACGAATCAAGCACAATAACCATATCAGGCAAAGTAGTTTACAAATCAAATCAAAGAAAGGACCTTTGAGGCGTGTACAGGAGTTTTCGTGGTTTTGTAGTACTTATTAAGCCGTGCAGTTTCTATGACATCCATTCAGAAGACCAAAGTGCAACCGCAAACGATCGACAGGTAAAAACATTATCGATGAGTCGTGTAGAAACCTCATTAGCTAGCCCAACGCCTGCTAGCTCTGCACCGCAACTTTGGAGCAGATAATAGTCCATCGAGAAGACCAACTAATCCCCTTAAATGATATGCGAATGATCATTGATAGTAGAGAGTAAATTAACGGTAGGAAGTAGAAACCCATAATCTTGCAATTACGTAATTCATCGTAAATAATCATGCAGGACAATATTAATAATTATAATATCATGAAATTTAAAAATTTTTAATAGGACAATTCTATAAAAAAAAAAAAGAAAAGGGCTTTGTTTAAGTTTATGGGTAGCCTGGGCGAAGACTTCGTGAAAAGCTCAGTAACTGAAGCATTGTCAGACAGCATTCGAACTTTAGTTGGGAAGGCAGTCTATCAGCAGTAATACTAGCGTATCAAATAGCAAGTTTTACTTAGCTGCCAGCTGTGCTTAAAGAAGACTAAGAAATATTATTATATTTCTTTATATAATAAATAATTTTAACAAATATAATATAAATACCGATACTACGCGTTTACCTCCAAAGTAGCATTTTTGTCCAGGAGACATATCTTCTGTCTTCGTGAGGCTTCTACCAATCTGATGTCTCAACTATTATTTTGGCTTTTATCTTTAGTAGACTTTAGCTTTAGTCTGTTTACACTCACGGTGGTGTTTAACCCCGAGCGTTGACGGCTTGCGTTATTTACTTAAGCCTATTCACACATAAATCATGGTCATCTAGTCTACCTACTATACCAGTGATATTAGCGGTGGTGGACACTATACGATTATCTGATCCGTCTTTGTACTTTTTGTTTTTTTGGATGTTTTGTCTTGGTTATTTTTATAAGTTGTACTGGCTGGGGCAAGCTGCAGTGTGATAGGTTTTTTACTCGTATCTGGTTTTGATCAAATGGTATTCCGTTTTTACATGAAATTTAATGTAAAAAGCGTCGCAGTAGTAACTATTAAAAGTTTGTCATAAAACGTTTTCTATATAGGTTTCTAAATCGGAAAAAGGGGTAAAGGCATACAAGAAAAAACTAATATATTTTTTCTCATAAACGACGACGCTTAGAGACGCCGCACTGTCACCGCCGCAACACCATTGTTCAACCGTATTCTGATCACAGCCGCGACTGTTGCCTCAGTGAACTTTACCGTTCAGTAATGAATTGTCCTAGACAAATCTATGCACACAGTTGGCTACTCTAGTGCCAATCAGCATCTCCGCCAAACTTCATATCTGATCAAAATGACAACCATCATTGTGCAGGAGAGATGATTCAAAGCAGTGGACGCTATTCGCAGACTTTAGGTTAAAGGGCACGAAATAAGCTAGCTTTTTGTAAACGTGTTCAATATTTGTTTTCCTGATCAAATGACACCGTTCGCACGTGGAAATTTATGCTGAGAACGTCGTTTTTGGCACGAGCCGAATTACGAGTTTGCCAACATGATAACAACGGTCAACAGCATTGTGGTAGAGGCTGTGTCACCATATTGTGGAAGTTTATGCAATGGTTATGAGCAAACGAATGTAAATGTATAAATTAAATAAAAACATACATCTGGAGTTATCTGGTCAAGCCAACTCTAGTTTATTATTATAAGATAATCTGTCTACTTATGGGCGAAGGAAGTATTTCAGCATCTATACTTACGATGCAATATTGAGCTTGTTGTGCCGCATATTATTAAAGATACTCCAAGCCCAAAGAACCGTTTTAGGGAACAGCAATGTAAGATGCAGTTTTATGGATTCCTATACGCTGGTATTCCTTACCGACAAGCCCTTCACTATTTTTGGTATATGTATTCCCCCGTTCTAGACACTTCTTTTAGTGAGAGAGGGCATGAGTTTAGGCAAAATTATGGAGGAAAAACTATTTCTACTTGTTTCGATTCCAAACTCTTTTTACTTTGTGAGGTTCATGACGGTTTTTTGTTCTAATACTCAATATTTATTCAAATTTCTCACTAATGGAACTTTAGCGTTCCTCCAGTTTTGTAACGACGTTTGCGTATCTTTTGTGTGTAGACTTCCCTTGATTAGAGATAACAGTGCTGTAAATGCTGTCTTGGAAAGTTTGGGTTCGTGCAAATTGCAATTGTTCTGCACGAGCAATCGAGTTCGTTAATTTCCTTCAGATGGCGCCATTAGAGGACACGAAGCCAAGTGCCGGAGCACTTAGAGTGTAGGTAGTGTTATTCGACAATTTCAGTATCCGTTGTGCCAAGCGGCGTGACATACTAAAAAGTCTGCAAGTTTGCGTAGAAAAAGTTTTGGAAAGAAGAGCTTAAAAGTCAAAAAGAGATCGCTCCTGCACTGACCAATGCTAAATGCCTTTCCTTGCATATCTGTGAGCTGTAGCATCCCGAATGCAGTGGCCTCTTAAACTTAATCAATTGTACATAATAGTTCTACTTAACTCGCATAAATAGATTCAGAGCTAGAAATAGCTCAATTGTCTTCATCCCTTAACACGATCTATGGAAGTTTTTACGATCTGGGTACGAAAACTCCTTGCGGTATATGTACGTTTGTTCCCTGTATCGCACATGACTGATCTTCCGTGTCAGTCAGTTTTTCTTACATTATAAATGTAATCAAACAGGCATTCTACTAAACTATGTTTCTCAATATACAGCCGTGTATTCCTTTATTTCACAACCAGCTACCGATCGCAGAGCATGACAAGTTGATATCTAAGTGGGGCTGCTTGGCTTGCGAGAAAGGATGAATTAGCCTGTTGACTTTAAGCAAAAATTTTTTTTCTCTTCAGACACTTCAGAATAAATCTGTCGATAACGGCTTACATATATGGTTTGACATTTACGTAAAGTCGCAATTATGTTTTACACTGCGACCAAGGACTCGGTCTTGAAAGAGTGGCATCTAGTCTCGGTGTTAGCTCAACGACGATTAGCGTGTGCAACAAGCCGCTCGCTTTTATCGTAGTCAGCGCCTTTTTGTCTGCTTGTCACTTTTTAGATCCAATGATCAATGGCACAGGACGAAACTACGTATAGTATTAGATTGAAAATGCCAATAAGCCGCCTTCACAGTTGGTGTACCAAAGGAGGTCCTTTGCATTGACCACTAAATAGAGCGGATTCGTAATTCGCACAATCATATGAAAGCTAGATTCAGGAGTCTCTTCAACGCCTAGGCTGACGTCAAAACTACCCGGAAATCCAGGGAAACTGTAGTAGCCATAATTTAGTGACGAAGACACACCATCTAGAGGTGTTTTCAAACGTAGGTCGGCGGAGTCGATAACTGTCAATACTTTTTTCAGGTAAGTCATGTCGGTGAGGAGACTATGACATTATTTGGGTAGACGAGAGCTACTTAACACTTTAAAACCCCTACAATTTTGCCCATCAACCTCTGGAACGTCGTCCGTGCACTGACGAAGCCAGATTGCATACACTAGAATCGGCAAAGCCACTCTGTCGTGCAGAGTATCGCCCTTTTGGTCGTCTTAATGCATGCCGATCTGCTGGTATTCACTGACTAGAGTGGTAAATTAGCTGTCGCTGGCGAGAGCATCGATAACTTCGTTGATGTATGATCCGGTTCGTTTTGCTCCGGCCTCGCTTTGCAATGTAGTTCAGTTTGCAGTAATCGGCACAAAAACGTAGTAACTCGTCGTTTTTCACTAGGACCACGGAAGAAAACCACGAGCTACACAAGAGTTTGATGATGTAGTTCCGCAACATACCTTGACCCTTACCCTTCATGACCTGCTTCTTCGCGAGTACAACTTGCCGTGGCTGAAGTAGATAAATAGAAAATTGTCAATCGGGGACAAGATCGATGAGAATAATTTTGCTGTCAACCTCGCTTCAGTCTGAGGGATTTATAGTTACTGATGGAACGCGAAAGACTTTCTTAATAGCAACTCCATTAATCTCATCAGACTCGCCATATTTACTTAGGGTAGTGTAATCTTTTATTCTGACGAGATAATCTTCTATGTTTGCGAGTAGCAACTGAGACTGGCCCTACGCAACCGTGCTTACGACGCTGTAAACACTTCCCTGATCAGAGTTCAGTTCCAATTGTAGCATCGTGCTTTGTTGGAGTCCTACGCACGATGCTGCTTCCGTAGTATAGCGCACCCCCCACTTATCCTACAGTAATAATTACGAAACGGGTAATTATCTTTCGTTCTAAACAGAAACCTTCCAGTCACAAACAGCTTCACAACAGTAGCATCCACGTCGCTTGTGTTCAAGTTTCGGATATGAATCAATCGGTGCCGAAAATTGTAATCCAATTAGCACAGCTTGTTATTTATTCACTGACACTGTTACCAAAATACTTAGTTTGTATCTACAAATAATTAATATTTTAATGGAAAAGAGGTTACATGACGTCTACCTACAGATATTCAGAACTATAAGAGCTCTTGTCAATATACTGGTAATAGCAATGAATTATTTATTCACAAACTTTAGCAAATATTTTACTTGTGTTAAGACTTTTTAGACATTTTAGTTGAACACGCTTAGTTCCGCGTTTTAAATCCTTTAGCGTAAACTATCTTTAAGCCGTCTTCACAAGGAAAAGTCCGTTCATGTCAGATCTGAGAAACGAGAAGACTATGCTATAGCTCCTCCACATATAGCTTATCTATTTACAAGATTCTCATCAAGCTATTCTATTCTACATCACGATGATAGTGCAACACGCTTAACTGCCTGAAATTTACAAGGTGTTTCTGTGTAATGAAAAATAACAGTTGCCCTGTAACTACGATTATGTTGACTAATTACATCATTTAATTTGCCGCTTGATTCCCATAATCTTCCCCAAAAACTACACATTCTTTTCACATTTCTAAGTATCATTCACAAAATTGTTTCCTTCAATCCGGGTGGTTCCCATTGATAGCATTATATGAATGTTACTTTTCCATTTTAGTCTCTAAATGTGTGAGAGACTTAATTCTATTGCAGATTTTTGGGATGTTTTGCTCTAACTTCGTACACTTTTTTTTGACTAGAAAAACTTGTTGACATTTCTGGTCTTTCCTAATGTAATTAATTGTAAGTCGCGTAGGTGGATCTGCCTGAAACTTCCTGCGATATTGTTTTTGTACTTCAGCTTTATTTTCATACCTTCAATAGAATTTTAAGATCATATTTTCTTGAAAGGTTGTTAAACCTTTTAACTTCTTCTAAAAACGGCTGCAACGCTACTCTAACTTTGTATCAAAAATAATCGTTTCTGTCGATTCACACCTCTACTTGATTGGACAAAACAAACCAGAACACCGCATACGGGCATACAGAAACCCCCACGCAAATTAAGAACAAACATTTTATATAGTTTAAGTAAGTGTATAGTGTGAACGTTAGATAGGGATAGTCATGAAACAGTTTTTTTTTAAATTTAATTGTACATGGTTTCTCTTACATGGACATCTTAAAATGATTTTTTATGTGTTAGTACGTGGACGGGTTCGACTTGAATTATATGATAGTACTTGCCGTCACGCATTTTATTTACACGACAAATTATTGAAAGAGAAATTCAGTGAACGTACGATCTTCCTCAAGGTACTTGCACTCCTATAGCCGTCCTATTCACGGGACCCCTTTAGTTTTCTCTCAATAAGGTTTTTGTAAAAGCAAAACTTCATCTGCGTAAGAACAAATCCCTGCGGTTACAGAACATGAATAATAGTAACATTGACAGTTGCAAAGGGAAGTGGAATCCCTTCTATGCAACGATCTCCGTCTTCTAAATAAAGTTCCTGCAATTATGACGTCAGCTATTTGTAATTTTGCAGATTGATGAAAGGCCACGTTGTACTTTTACTCTCCGCGCCTTACGTCAGTGAGGTAGCAAAATGTCCTTCAACTATGCTACAGGCAGAAACGGTTTTTCGTGCTGCTCCAAGTAATATTTATGTCACCCGTTATGCGAAGAGCATACGGCGAAACATGAGACATTTTGCGTACAAATTTGGAACATTATGAACCAATGTGAGTCAAGACAGGGACGCCCCTCGATATGGGGAATGTAGATAGCCTAATTTTGTTATTGGAAATCGAGTGTTTCGTCGAGTGTGCAAAGACCGAGATAATTTTATATACCAAGTTTCACGTACACAAATAGATGATTTAGACACTGCTCTTCCTAAAGGGGTAAGCAATCGTAATGCTATCGCGCTCCTACCTTTACCCGTCAAAAGGGTTTATTGCAGCAGAAGCTAGCAAGCAACACATCAACAGCTCCGAAATTATTCTTGTCGGCTTAGAATCCTCTTCATTCTAAAAAAGGAAGCTTGGAGGGAAAGCATTTCGTACTGAAAGACGGAGCTTTAAACCATCAGAATTAAGGGCAAATTTGTCTAATCGTACGGCCGATTTTCGGTTAGTTTACGTTGACATCTATGAATGACTTATTTGTACTTTTCAGCATAAAACAGATCTTCCAAGGTGTTTGGTTCGTACTATAGCATATTTTTATTTAGGCAGGACTACACACTAAGAAATAATGTGGGATAGTTTGGGCATATGCACATGCGGGCATAAAGATTGCTATTCGATTTCAAAAGCGAACTTCTGTATATTCGTATCCGCATCTTAACTCAGTCCGAAGCGCTTTGTTTGCGCTACAGATGAAAAACGAAACAGAAGCCAAACATCCTTCCAGAAACCGTTTGTATAATTCTGTTTCACTTCCCGGTATAGTCCAGGCACTTCAAGTATGCAGTCCTTCGTCGAGAATTGTTTTCAGCGTTGTTCAATAAAGCTTCTCTTTTACACAACCCTAAAGGAAAAATTTTGAAGAGTCAAACTACAGAACCGCAGCCCTCACTCGTGGCCACCGCCGTGCAACGAGATCAGCGAGCCTGATAGTATGGTTTCAAACGAATTAATCTACTTCATGCACAGCAAAGCGAATCGCCGCGTCTTGTTGAAATTGAAGGTTGTCGCGACCTGACTCCTCATTTCAGACTCTTGCTTGCACAAAGGCCTTATCGATTGTAAGCATTTCGCCATACTGACAACAAATTGTTAGAAAAAATAAAGGCTGCTCCGCACATGAGGGTTGCATCATCGCAAGCATCAAACTATTGTGCTCGTTAGTCAGCCTTGTTTTCCATGATATTCGTAAACAAGCAAAGATAGATGAAATAAAAGACATGCATTTAGTTCTTTCTATATATGGAAATCCTTACTTGAATCCTTACAAAGGTTATAATAAAAAATGATTGGAAGGTAAATCCATACAAAGCTAGCAAACTAAGGAGAGCCGTTTACACCTAAAGGGAAGTAAATTAAAGAATGATGAAATATAATAGTTTCCCATAGATATGTATAATAAATTCCGAACAAAAATAGAAGCGAATCCTGTTGTCAAACAAAAAGACATTAGCATATAACACAGTATATAGCATGTAATAGCATAATAGTAATAGACTTCTTTGGTATTGTCTCATTGTGACTAAGGAAATAGTGGTAAAACAACCCTCCGAAATCATTTATTATTATATAATCCAATAACTCATTAGTTTTTAGTTAGTATTATTGAAAAAAAAATCATTTACTGATTAAAATAACAAAATTGTGTATAGGTCGGGAATGTTTGCTACGTATTGCCCTGCTGGCAGTGCTACCTATCTTTAGTATATTCTTCTCAAAGTATACTAAAGATCCATTTCACCATTTTACCCACAATAGGATCGTAAGCACTTCCCGTTAATCAAAGCCAGATAACAATGGGGCAGCATTAAGTTGCAAGCATGTAGTGAGCCCACTGCTTTTCTCAAGTATAATTGATCGAAGTGACTTTGCCTTCAGCTAGAAGCGGCCAGATTCCCCGCCATACTCCTATATTTCTAATGAGTACGGTAAATTTATTTTTGTTTATGTCAGTTTATTTCTGAAAAGGTAGTTTTAACTGATTGAAGGCGGTTATGAAATTTCCGCAGCATTAATAAAGGTATGTAAGCGGTTAGACAGCTTGCAAGCCCTAAATGTATCGTCAGAAAATGATGACAAGATGGCCTTTTGTAAGCACAGTGACTTTTTTGTATTTTATGAACCCAAAAATTGACCGCAGTTGAGAGAGGGGATATGATAGAGGAGGTGCTTCTCTACGCGGTGTTGCCAGATATGTTTGTCCATACGTCGTGTGCTTTCTTTGTCTGGTGGAAAGAAGACGGGTCTGAAGCAAGGTTGCTGGCTTAAGCAAGCCTGCTTTTCAAAAGAAAAGCAGCCAAATCTGAAAGCGTTTGTAGGCTATTTACTCGATTTACAAGAGTAGACGAATAAAGCTATACAACCTTTTCCTATGGTGCCGTTTTTCCTATTATAATGAATAAGATTAGCGAAACTTATGTCCGCATGAGAAAATTACAGTAGTTTCTCTAATCTGCATGACTTTATCGAAGAAATAACTTGTGTTACCTATTTTACACGAAAGCTAATGAATATTCATAAATATTTTTTCCGTAAGGTGTATAAAATTTATAATACTTCTTCATGCAATGGCATGTACCGATTATATCAAAAATCTGAGAAAACTCTGTTTTCTTGTGAGCAGAGTTAGATATTTTTCTTCTTCATTTGATTGAGATAACTTTTCGAAGCGTGTTTTACCCTCTTTATTATCTATCAATGCATAGTAATGATAGATCAAGCTTGTTTTGGAAATATTTTTGTATGCAAGTATAAATTCCTGAGAAAATATTTCACCGCGTTTAATACGGCGCTTAGTAAATTGTCTGACATATGTCACAAATCGAACATGTTTATTCAATAACGAAATTCTCAGTATATTTACTGGTTTATCAGCGTAGCAAACGTTGCGTTAACAGAATTTCTATTTGTAGCATGTTTTCGTCTCATGGTAAGGATAATTATTGAATGGGCTTGCATATCAATAATATGTACAATCGCGAATCGTCTACACTTTTTGGCCAAATTGGACTTCGGGTCTACATTCTTATTGAGTAATAATTATACAAAGACGTATCCCTTGATAGAATTTCCTAGTACCACATATTTTTCATCTTTTTTTAATCATTTTTAAATTTAATTAATTATTTTGTGTTTATTGACTTCATGGACGACAAATATTTACCACAATTCTGGTTTCTTCTGTCGTAATAATTCGAGTACTTGGCATTTACGCTGCTATTTATGAACACCTCTAATTAAATAGGACCAGTTGTTTATTCGGCCAAGGGAAAACGCCCTTAACTAAATATTTTATTCAATAGATTAATTCGGTGTATACTTTGAGGCACGAAAAATACGGTAGTTGGTACCAGCTATGTAAAAATGCCGGAAGGCTAAAAAGACCTTAAAGATGTACACTGAAATAGTCCTTTATTGGACTACAAGAAAACTTGTTCAATTTCATTACGGATAGTTATCTAGTTTCGTCGGAGGTAACTTTCTATTTTTATTACACATGGATATAGGTTTTTGGCAAAATATGTCGTTTAGTGACGCCTCGTTTGTTCGCTTAGTTTCAGCGTCTTTCAACTCTAACCTTGAGTTTTTTAAAGTTATTATTTCTCTTAACTGTTTACATAAATAAATAATGCGTAATATCTTTATTTATTTTCGTTTTTCTTTCTTTACACAACCATTTCCAATATACGTTTTTATTTTTTATCTGTTGCATTCGCCAAAGGTTTATTTTTTGCTGCAGATAGAAAAACCGTGACTATACCGTGACGTGAAAGCTAGTATTTTCTGTGAAAGTATCAGAGCTGGATGATGGTGAATCGATCTACGAGCTCATTAGGAATAACAAATTCATCATAATATGTGTTACTTTGAATTCCTAATAATTGGTATATGTATACTTGAACATATCTGCATGTTTAGAGAAGCGTCGGCGTTAGATAATGTTGTATGATTTGAGTTTGGGCTCACCAAAAACCATTTTAATTTTGTCTTAATTGTTATAGTGATTCCTGTAGTTCAGAGCTGCTTAATAATATACATATGTGTATGTATACCACGTATATTTTACATATACAGGCTTCTTCCCTCAGTTCGTTTAAGGTATTGAGCGCATATTTGTGTAGTATGTACCTTTGTAAGGCTTGCAAGTAATCTGCTGATTTTTACATTTCTTAACTGGATGATTACGCAGCAAGCACTTGAAATAAGCACCCTCTTCATCTCTGCAAAAGTGCTCTTGATATCTGTAACTTAGGCGATTCTTTCCGAATAAAATACAACTGTGATTGATCACTCTGGAGGCTAAAGAACGAACTCGTTTTTTAATTCTTCGAGCTTTTGACATCAGTTGAATAACGCTGGAGCGATCGACCCTACAGAGGATATAACTAGTTTTTTTTCCAAGAGTGAGCCAGAAGTAATTTTACCTCGACCTTTCAAACCTCAGGAAATGCTTCTAGCTTGCCATTAATATATATTCGTTCCTTCCGATGAATTTACCGATAAATTTTATATTAATGTAATGGTTATCGATAATGCCTCTTTCTTTTTCTAAAAAAATCAAAGCATTGATATTTGCTTGATTATTATTGATAGCAAAAAAACTGACACAATTTGCTCTAGTTTTCCGGCCTGCAGCATTTCATAGAACAGGTCTTGCTTATATGCTCATCTTCAGTATATTCGCCATCGCTACATTCTTCATTGATTAAATGTCGTGTTACTAGCTATAAAATTGAGACTAACAGTGCCGTGACATACAGGAGATACTAATGCATTTTTCAACTATCTTCAAACCTTTAAGATGTTTCTCTATCTGGAATACCTGTCTTTAGATGGACAAGTACGTTACTTTTTTTACGTCGCCATTAAATTTGAGAATTTCGTCCGATTTATCGTTTGAGGTTAATATTATGTTCGACTGTGATGCTGACGACGCCCCTGTTGCCGTAACTACTCCACCCGGACTCCTCTTAATGTAATCTTCCAACATAAATACCATGTCGATGAAATAATTTTTATAGGCAGCTTCTCTATTCCAAACTCTTATCATCTCTACCCTAGATTTTTATTCCGCCGCTAGATTTTAATTTTTTTCAAACTTTTGTCGATTACTTGCAATTGTAATAATGTAACGCTATCTCTTTAATAGCTATCCTTGAGACTAACTAGTTATAGTAACTTATTTATAATTAATTATGACTAATATTCCTGTAAGCCTGATTTGCCTAGTGCTTTTTTTCTTAACAAAGACAAATTTATGCATCCTACCATTAGCTTATCTCTGATTTCAATAATTCAATCAATATTGGTACTCGTCGACCAATAACACCCGCGATACAAACAGTGAATCTGGTGGATGCGTACACTTTTTTAATTAATAAATTATCATAAAAAACTTCTGATACCTTATAGAAAAATAAGCTGAGTAACCTAACACAGATTTATTGTTGCTATATATATATATTAGCAGCAATGTTTGTTATGTGTAGTCTATCTATATATTCTGTCTTTCTGAAGGCTTTGAATAGCCGGTGTCCAGAATAAACCCATAAAGGGATCCGACTAAGTTGATTTTTTCGCGGGTCGCTAGAATTTCGTTTTGAGGAAGGCTGCGTGAAAGATAAAACCGAGTAGCCATATATTCTTAATACTCTTAATCCAAGAATGAAAAGTTTGCTTGTTTCCATGGGACAAAATGTTAATTTGGTTGGTCGTAAACAGCAGCTACTTTCTTACTTTACATGATTGGAAAAAACGCCGCACCAGCGTTTATAAACACCAAAATGGCCACCGGCGTCCCTGCTAATATATCATCGGTGTGAAAATTATGTTGTATGAACAGATATTTTCACCATGTATAGTGTAAAAAGCTGCACTAGCTAATAGGTATAATATAAGATAAATATTTCATGTCTGCGCACTTGACCATGATAACTTTCATTGGTATTGCAGAAGAGATGGTATACAGTAGTGGTTAATGATGATGCAGACAATTACTAGGCTCTAAATTGTATAGGACGAAGCAAGCATGTCTTTGCGAGAGCTCCTTTGCGTAATATATTCTCCTGTCCAAATTATATTATTTTCTCACACTGAAGTTTACATAGAAGAAAGTCGTGCCCACCATTAATAAGTATTCTTGGATCACCATCTTTCTGAGAACCTGCCCATTTGCAGCGCCGCTTTTGCCTACGTTGATAGTGACAACCCATTCTCTTTGCGCGGCTAGACTCAAAGGTACAAAATGTCCCCGACACCGCGGACGACAGCCCAAGGAAGACCCGGTGTGCTTGTCGGGAATCCTTTGCTGCTAAGCGTACCCCTTGGCTACGAGCGACCACTATTGGATCTGTGGGACACGTTGACAATGATGATGCACACCCATAAAACCGACTATTCTGTCGGACTGACCGATACATGTTACGGACGACAGCTTTGAGAGGGGCTGCGGATGTCAGCGAACAAAAGCAAAGAGGATTAGCACCTCCGCCAATGTGTATGCAATATTTACCGCCAATATAACGATATTTTCAAAAATGGAATAGCCAACCTTTGCTTCATACAAGAAAAGATTAAGTTACTCGACACACAATTCTCTGTGGAGCGAAACCACTTATACAGAAGTAACACATCTATGGCCCAAGCGTTCCGAAAAAGTAAACACCGCTACAATACGCTCCTACAAATGACTTCGTTCGAACTAGTTCAAATTTCATGTTTTAAACGGCACGTGCAGCCCGTTGCTAATTATACAGCAATGCCATTTCCCAATGAGCGGTGCCGATTTCTGCAAACTTTCACGGTTCCCAAGGACATCATGGAACACCCCCTACAAATTATGCACCAGCCCGAGTTTCGTGACACCGTTGAAACTCTCGAACGTGCTTTCAGACAAGCCATATATCTATATATTCGTCTCCTGGCAAAAACCAAAAAGCTTATTGCGGACCCTCGAGACGACTGCATCATCTAAATCGGTTCGGCTTCTGGCGTTATACCGCGTCACATTCACAGTTTTTTGGTACCGCGATACTGCTTCCAATAAAGATCGCCTCAACACGCATTACATATCGGGCCCTCATCGACGTAGTGGACATGTTGATGACCTATATAACATCAAGAACCGCTGTACCTGTTTCATTAAAGAGAACGCTCGATACATGGCTAAGTTACACCACGACGCCATAATGTGCATACGCACCTATAACGACGGGTCTCTCTTCCTGATCAAGGCAGTAGCGCGAAACTGTGTCCAAACTCACCAAAGGCCAACTGCCTAAGAATCATCCCGCTCTAACTGAAAAATTTTTTTAACTGAAGATTCATATGATGTTACATGCATGCCTTATGATCGGCCATCACATTTCTGGTAATCAGATAAAAAAATTCCTGCATGTGTACATTTGTGGGAAAGTATACACATACTTCTAAACCGTCAATCCGCAAAGGTAATAGGACATAACGTTAACCTTTCTTTCAGCACCATTGGTTACATTTCCATTTTTCACCAGTTTCTTTTATCCAAAAAATTCTGTTTGAAGGTTAAATTGTTCAATGTCGCATTATATTTCATAAAAAAAATTCCTAAATCATTTCGGGGAGTAAGGTGCCAGATGTTAAAATGTTATATATATATATATATATATATATATATATATATATAAGCAAACAAATCGAAAAAGCTTTTTAAACCTTGGTAATGTCTCAAAAACAAAGTCTATACATCAAAAAAATAAGACGAATATAAGGCCATCATAAGATGTTTATTATTGCTTCATTCACCTAAGCGTATGTAACTACTTCTTATTAAAAAAAAAAAAGATAGAGGGACAATTTTTAAGACTTGGTGGAACGGGCCGGGAACAGAATCAATCTTTACCGAATATAATATGTGTACGTTTCTTATAGAAACAAAATTAAAATTATCTTTAAGCCTTGATGACGTCTCAGGAATAGAATCAATATGTTGGCCGAAACTCAGTCACAACATCTATTAAAACTCGGCCAAAGACCATTCGATTCGCATACATCCCGCATAAATCTCGGTCGTTGACTGACCACGAAACCAATGCCAACTAGCCAATAGGAAAGCTTTGTAATCACGATGTAGGAATGTACTAAAGGCCAACTTATTATCTGTGAGACAAATCTAGAGCTGCGCGTGCTTTTTGGCAAACGTATTAGAGCAGAGTAATGAAATAACAAGATAAGAGTTTATATGATACAGGGTAATTAAACCTAT
>NW_019211458.1:4250545-4344549 GCF_002443255.2 Varroa destructor
CAGGTTTAATTAATTACATTAATTACACAGCTATAATGCACATCAACGCTTATTATCTATGAATCGGATGAGCTAAACTAAAGAGGCACAAAATCTGTCTAATCTATCCTAGTAAAGGTTTTGGGTAGCGGTATTTGTCCCAGGGAGGGTCTACATAAATGCAGGGGGGGGACATAAATGCGATTAGTTAAGAATGAGAGGACGGGTTATGTGGGACAGAATGTCAAACTAATTCACGTTTAAATGAGACATCGGGAATATTCGAGAAAGAGTACGATGTCCGTATTAGATCTCACACTGGTGCCTTGTATATAATCGGAAATCAACAGAAACATTTCTAGAAACTTGACTAGAATACGTGTGTTCAACTTGTACTATGTAAATAGTTATCCTTAAACTATTATGCTGTGCGTCCGTCTAGAGTATTGCCTATCTGTTACTGAAATTACTGGAACCTTTATTCTTAATTCAGAGGAGAATGTATGTGGCCTCACATTAACAGCATGGATGCTTTCAGCAATTTGTTTAAATAGCACAATACATGATATGAGTGCGTTGAGTCATGAAGTTATTACAACATACCAATAGGAAAGCGGACCTTTCCCTAAGGGTCACTAATCGCTGCAAAAACAGCGCAGGAGAATTTCACTGCATCACTGACATAAGCTTATAAAACAACTGAGTTAAGAAAACAAGGCTATTGTACCAAATTTAGCAAATTATAACTGAAATAAGAAGTAATGCAACACCGCCTTAAGAGAACAAAAACCGAGCGCCTGTAAATATGTGTGTACGATCGAGCAGTATTTTTGATGGTTGTAACCCTATTCAAAGGTTAGAAAAGCATGCTGAAATAACTGCAGTGACAGAGCGTCTGTTGAAACATTTAGAAAAAGTAAGGATATTTTAAGTTATTTTTTAATGCCAAAATGTCAAAAAGCATGTGAATATTTACTATCTTTTTTTCTATCTATATTTGGTGACATCCTGAACGCATTATAACATGCTTTTTGAGACTTGTTTTTGGTTAAAACAAATATTTATGACTTCATCTATGTACCTATTTATTACCAAAAAAATAATACAAACGATAACATTTTCTAGCTTTGGTGACGAAACAGAGTCAATACGAATAATAGAGGTGAAACGGATAAAATCATCGTGAAATATTTACTGTAACTTGTTATTACAAAAAAGGAAAGCCGAAAATACTGAAGGCGACGTCCCGAGGATAGAGTCAGTCTTCTTGATCCAACTATTTCCTAAATATTTCAAAAGAATTTATAAACATTACGAGCGAGATAAATATTTTCGCTTTCGAGTTGGTTGATTTCCTTAACGAGTAAATTATTACAGAGGTAACTGGTTCGATAGAGCAGGGAGTTGCAATGGAATAACTATAAGTAAGATCAATCAACGACAAAACACGCATTGCGCAAACCCCGCGAGTCCATCTAGCCTATTTATGTACTACTGAAATTGCCGTTTGTTTGACTGTTCGACCTAAATCGAAGCGGCTAAATATTTCTCTAATTGCTAAGTTTATTTCGAATAGAACAGCGCATAAAGTGGAGCCGACTGAATGAATACGTCTTTCCAAAGGGATTTTTTTTCCATAAAGCCATTTTGGCTAATCGGTTGTTTTCTGCAGTTATTCTCCATAATCGATTATAAATGTCTATGAAGAAGTTGTTATAGAGGCTGAGTTGAGTTGTATTAATGAAATTTTCGTCGAAAAGATTATTATTAAAGTAATAGTCGAATGTTCTCACCGACGTCATTCTTGACATTTACTGAAAGCTCTTTCGAGTTAAATCAAAAATACAATAAATGTCTCTATACCCAAATGCCCCGTAAAAGGCGAAAACTTTTGTGAAAGAAACCGTTCTTGATATTAATAGAAAGTCCCCTATTAAAAGAAAGCTGAGTTCAATCGTATTCGTATACCTAAAACGGATATTTTGGCGTAGAAACTCATACAGGATTTATTTTGCTCACGTCACGGTAGGGTAAAAGTGCATTCCTAGACAAATTCTCGATAAGTGTAAATTGGAAGATTACGACAGTTGACATGGCGAACACTTTAAATTAAAACATTCTTTAAATTATGTTGCCAAAAATACCAAAACACTGAAAATTTTCTCTTGTAGAGTACCATATTGATGACGTCAATTCTTTACAGGGATCGATAGGTCTCGACGAGTTGAGTAAAATGCGATAGACCCTTTTACAGCTAAAATGTTTTGGCCTGAAAAAGGCCGAATAGCGAATGTTATAGAGAATAGAGAATATTAGATTTTTGACGTAAGTGTACGTAGTGTTTCTTAATATGGACTAAAATCTTGTTCTCAGTCTTCGAGTCCGAAATGCAGTTTTAAGGGTGAAAGTTTAACATGGTGTTACATGTAAGGGGAAGTATTCTTCATACTAATTGGTAGATCTCGATCAGCTAAAGAGGAGTGCTATGCATAAATGGAGTTTAACATAAATATAGAGTTGATCCTTGTGAAAATTTCCTTAATTTATTTTTAGCGAGAAATGCGAAATTGAAAATATGTAGCTATTTGACATTAAAAGTCATTTTGATTTTCCAGATACGAAATAAATATGCCAACCGAGAATTCAAGTGCCTGTCTTCACTCAATCCAATCCATTAACAAATTTTTTCTTCATTGCACGTGGACCAGATGCGCTACTGAATGGGTTTTTGACTACTTGTACGCTGAAATATGAATTTTGCATTGCATTGTAATTTACCTCGGCGATAAATTTCAGTTAGCAAGAAAAACGCTTCTTTCTATATAGATCCCCACGAGGCTATCATTTCTTAAGTAGATAAACATTTTTGATCAAAATATAGTCTATTCTGGCCAGTGCGAACGGATTCGTGTAAAAAATCTCCTAGGAAACAAAAATCGCAAAACGACCAGATTGCACAAATTACTAGTATGTTCCATGGGATGAAAAAAATCTTTCCCGGAAAAAAATCAGTCATTCAATTCGATTCAGTCCTACACAGTTGTTTCATAGAATAAATGTTAGCGATAAGTTCACCCCAATCTGACCCAAACAGGCGGTCACAGTTTCGGTAATAGACTAAACGGACGCACGGGCTATGGTTAGGCCTGACTTGCCGAGGATTGTTTAGTTTCTCAGAACTTAACTAAACTATAGGTCGAGTACATACTAATAATTATCCTGTTGCAACTGCTATGCCCAGCCTAACACATTACCCTTGTGGGTGTTTCAATATGTTCGCCAGGGGGTTCAGTCAATCAGTGAATTTGTCTTGCTCCTTAAATGCCTTTTGGTACATTTTTATAACGTAAATGTTGTTCGTGTTGTCGTTTTGGTCGTGTTTGTTGGTTAGTCCTGGTTGAGTCCTGTTCCCAGAAAGCACGGTGAATAATTAGGTGTCAAGTCGGCCCTTGGCCCATTTTCAGTAATGCTGCAATTGATAGTCGACTAGCTAGTTGATTTTGTTCCTAGCTCAAAAACTTTACGCATATTATGTTAAATCAAGCTTGGTTTCATTCCCGAGATGTCGCTAATGCTTAAATGTTTTCCTTTTTCTCTATAAAGTGGTTATGTATTTTACTAAATGTTCTAATAAACGTTTCATGATTTTACACATTTTAGTGTAGTAGATGCATTGATTCTGTTTCTAAGACCTCACCAAATCTTGAAGCTCTTGGAATTTTTTAGTACATCAGTAGTTACGTATATTATATTAAATAAAAAGCGAATATCTTAGACATGTTTCGGTTGATGCGTCGATTTTATTCCAGGGACGTCACCAGAAAAGACATTTGCGTTGACAAATATTTTTTGCACGCTTCAACATTTTTTCTTTCAGAAATTAATTAGAGATTTTTTAGACGAAAGTCTACCGTACATTCGCCGCTTAAATTTTTCAATCGCCATTTATTACAAATTTACACAAAAGACAAATGGAAACGCAAGTTCACCCTGTTTTTACATGGACAAACAGATACGACCATTGTGAATATCACAATTTTTGTCCAAGAAAATCAATTGTAGGTGTAGGTATATGTATTGCATTCTTTTGCAGTTTGATTGCCGCCAAGAAAAAAACCCTTTCATAAAACACCATTCAAGATTTTATCTTTCGATCGGCCGAGGACTGATATTTAGGCAAATGAATATGCATTGAACATAAGTTCACTTCATCAAGAGCTTTCGGTTGGAAAATACTATTTTGGAAGATTTCCATGTCAAAAAAGTTACATTACTGTGTAACCTGGTCGAAAACTACCTGAAACCTGAAAGACTACCACATTCGGTTTTAGCTATTTTTCTATCGCTAAATAAATAGTTCGGTTATGGGACCATAATTACACCTATCAGATTTATAACTATCTAAAGCTAAAGGAAGCATATTTACTCAGCTCGCTAAATTCTATCGTTGGATTGAAAGCAATATCAGTAGGACGAACAACGAACATAAGCGAACTTTCGATAGTCGACCCACCAGGGAAGTGGCGCTGTAGGTTATGCATCAGACTAATTAACAGAACTACGATAATGAAGAATGAATGACTCGTGATATTCCTGTTTCATTGAATGGTGAAGGAGCAAATGATACAGGAGCGTGTGGCACCGCTGAAATATGAGAGCGAGAGACATTTGAACAACCCGATTCTTCCTCCGCCACGAAAAACCATTAATGGTAAGGCGGTAGACAGCATCGTACAGCCAGGCTAGGGCCCGTGCTGAGAGAATATTAAAAAAAAGCCGATGACTATCCGTACAGCCGTACATCCGTCGTGTTTACATGCATGAAATTCGAAAGACACAGGCGTTGTGTTTTTACAAGACATTAGTTATCTTTCGACCCGGACCAAAAGAACCTATGCTTTCCATTCCTCTCTTCATACATAACTGCAAAACGGCATATGATATTATTATGGAGAACGCGGGTCAGTAAAATGCAGCATTCTCGGCTCTTCCACTTTCCATATCACATTGCCCAGTCGTTGAGAGTGGATGGTAGAGCTAAAAAGGTGAGATAATCGGGTAGTTCCTAAAATATTAGAGAACAAAGCCTTTTTTAATGTAGAAACTCTGACAATCGGAAGGGGCAGGAGCCAGAAGATAGGTGAAGTGCCATAGGTGAAAAAAACACGAGAGGCTTTTAATAGCAAGCCTAGCCAGCTCCTCCTGGCTTTCAGAGTTGCACGTTGCAGCAGCCGGGTTACCTTCAAAAAAAACAAGTCACCCCACCGTTAAAGAACCGCCGACGGAAAAGGTAGCACGGAGCCGAATAGTTGACTACGGCCCACCCGCCCCAACTGACGAGGACTTCGTAAGGCAGGTACTGGCTTCAAACATAGACAGGCTTCCCTAAATGTAATTCCGTTATACGTGTACGGTGTAATTTTTAAATATATGTTGGCGTATATTTTTTATATATATTGCGTTTTACAGCACTACTGGAAAAACCTGCTTATTTTATCAATCAATCACCTTATTTACTTTCGCCAGGTGAAGTAGAGACACTGTAGTTCATATAGCATAGCATGTTATAACAGTAACATGCAATGCTATATTATACACACGACTAGAGGTAGGACTCCAGTACATAACACTAAACCAACGCAGTCGCTCACGAGAACGATCACGGAGCTTACAGCATAGTGGGACACTAAGAATTACAGTGACACTGTAAAGGCATTGCTACGCCGAAGCTCTTCTTTCTGGAGGTTAAGGGCAGCGTAGACATCCTCGGGCTAATGGAGACTTGAGCACCCGCATTTCTATTTCGTATACTGTCCTCCACTAGAAAGCAACGGAGGGAGCCGCCCCAATGGAGACATATTCGCTCTACAACAACTTATTTTCGTAGAACGTATGTCTCCACTGGGTGATAAGTGATTTCGAACCGTATTTAATAGAGAATAATGTCATCGCGTTACGTGGACAGCGGTTAATTCTCAAGTTCACGTCCGGACGACTGATTTAAAATAAACGTGCGCACTGAAGGAGAAACTCTGGCCGGAAACATTGTCCTCTCATTTGGCCTCTCCTCTGATCATTGTCGACAACTCGCCCGGTCATTTAAACGCAGCCTCATTAGATACTTTGAAGGCTCGCTCGCGATATATGATTGCTGGCTGTTCAATCCCAATGGAGCACTAGCAGCACCTGATTGTGGTTCAGCTTACGATACAGCCCCTCAGTCTTTTCCGTAGGCACAAATTGTGATTCAACTATACTTGACGGTCCTGTCCGTATGGTTTTAAGAGTCATGGCTAAAGTCCAGCCTGATTTCTATTCTTTGGCACCTATCTTTAAGGTGATCTATGTACGTGTTGCAAAGGCAACAATACCTTAAGAGACTTTAAACTCATCACCGGAACTTTGCACCTTGCTTTATTGGTCCCTCTGCCCTCATAAGTCACTTTTTGGAGATGTTTGCGTTAAAGGATACGATACCACGCACAATACTCTTTTTCTTCTGTAGTGGGGGAATGGGATCTCAATGCAACGCGATATCCTTCAACAAGGTTTATTTACAAAAATTCACAGTGCGGTAACTAATGTAAGGTCTTATGAGCCTACGCAACAGAAAAGCCCCCAGTCCAGATAGTGTCTGCAGCGACTATGTAAGATGCGCCATCGTTCTGGCATCGTACTAATCGGCACTATTTAATCTTTATATATTGGTACTATTTTATTAGTGAGCCCTAAAGGAAAAGGCCAGTTGGACCACGTCAAAGAATAACGAAGAATAGGATTGTTATAAGCTACTTTCTGGCATTATGACTAAGACTGGATAGCTATTTAGAAAGCGTACCCGTCATCTCAACAGAGAGACATGGGCCAAAAAGTTTCATAGGAACGGCATGCAGGATCCGGATAATCGACGTTAAGAACGCAACAGCCACGCCGCGTAATACGTGGTGTACGTCGACTTTAAAACATCCTTCGACTTAGCGTCCAGGGACAAGGTTATACTTAGTTGACCGCGGTGGATGTCTCCATGAATATGCCCAACCTATTCGCTGCGGTTACGCAGCAGAACAGGATCACTATCAATGACGGAGTGGCCGAGCTTTCGCCCTTCATGCGGACAACTGCCTTAGGAAAGCAACCTAAAAGCCCATTCTCATTCCTCATCTTACTGAGTGATCATCTTGGCTAAAAAAGTCAGTCGCAGAGGGCTGAAAGATATACGGATCGGAAAGGTTCCAAGTGCAGCAAACTCTAGCCGGGCTGTCACAGACTTGACGCCGACCATAAACGGAATAAAAGTTTGAAAGAGAAGGTAAAATAGCGGCCACTAAGACCTTGTATCTCGCCAGGTTGCTTTTTGTATTTGTGTTTGAGGTTGCTGGTCTCCGCGAACGGCAGAGACTTCACTGCACATACCATCGAAAGGTGAAAGGAGACAGTGTGGGCCGCATAGGCGATCAAACTTCCCCGTTACCCCTCCCTTGAAACGGACCTTATATTGTTTGACTTCAAAGTAGTTACGATCGAAATATACGGAATACGCGTTATTTGAGAAGACTGCTTTCGGTGGAGAACCTTTAACAATAAAACCGTGTGTCACTCGCTTTGCAGGAAATAGATATCTCACTGCTCGTTACCTCCTTTAGGGTAAATCTTAAATCCTGTGACAAATCTTTTTTTATTTTGAGTTTGAAATGAAGTTTGATTTGTGTAATGGACAGGCATAAAAGAAGTCGCACCTTGCGTGGAAAACATGTTTTTAATATTTTGTTTCTCCTAAAATTTTTTTGAAAAGATGCTAAACATCTTTTCTTCTGTTCTTGCTAAACAAGAAAAATTCGTCGAATCGAAAAAAATTATTAAAAAAAAATATTTTTTGAGCGGTTTCCTACAAGTGCCGATTAGAACGATGTGGCTGATGCGACGAGTTGTACTTGCTTAACATTTTCGAAACGCATTCTTATTCCACTCTAACATAGGCGGGACAAACTTCTAAATAGATTTTTGACAATTTTAGCGCCAAATATCAGTGTTACAAATGGGAACATGTATTGCATTTTTACTAAGCTCGTCGAGATCTTAAATTGACGTTAAGTAAAACGTTTTTTACATGGAATACTTCCTTAAGTTTTCGCGTTTTGGGAGCATTCCCAACCCGAAAACGGAGATTCAAAAATAGGGGTATATTTAGTTTTAGTTAAGCTCATCAAAAGTTTTTGGTTGGCGTTAAAAACTCTACAAAGACTTTGTGTAAACATTCGGCATTGAAAATATAGAACATCTTAGCCCAATAACTGTCCCAAAGATATACGTAAAAAGATGCATAAAAGGGCATAGATCGCAAAAAACAAGAAAGTTGTTAAATTCTATTATAGAAAAGAAACTTTCCCCAGCAAAACTTCATCGGCTTCATCCTACGTTTAATTTAGTTTAATTCTAGTGACCTGCCCAAAATTAGCCGGATCAAAAAAGCCTGAAAAAAATCGTTTAATTTTGCTCTTGTTTTATTAAGTGTTCGTGTTGGATGATTTATTTGCCGTTGGCATGGAGCTAACGTCGTTGACCATCGAACTGTTCTAATCCCTCTAGTTTTACGCCATACATACGTGAATTAAAGTAGTTGTTTGTAAATTTATGAATAAGTGATTCCCTACAGAAGCCTTATTGCAAGAAAATTTTTACAATGCTTCAAAGATTTTTAGTTCTATTGCTGTTTCTTAGTTTTTTTTTTTTAAATAATGATGTTTTGGGAGTTCCGCACGCGACGTAAAGCAACAATGTAGTTCTTCGACTTGCAGTTTTCGCTACAGGAAGATGTTTGTATAGGTTATAAATAATGATGTTTGTCGCATTCCAGAGTTCCAGAGGATTCAAGTTTCTGATAAAAAAAAGATCAGTGAGTATTTTTTAGTTGCTAGTTATGTGTGACAGTCCAGAGATCTTAAGTATATAGGCAAATTTCGGGGGGAAATGTGTTGCTACCAGTTATATTCCTTGAGATATCCAGAGAGCCTTTCCATGCGAGTAATGTTAACACCCCGGACTATTCGGTCTACAGGAACTAAAATGCATTTTTTGACAAGTACGTATATCGAATTTGAATGTCCGTAGGTAGTTAAGATCGATGCATTGTGCCATAGAATGTAATCTCCTTGTTAACATTCTTTAGAAACCCATCTCCGCCGATGTCTAACAAAAAGGTCAGCGTCAGCTTTGTTCATGATTTTATTGCAGTAGCTACTTCTCTATCTCTCCTTACTTGGGCTAGAATTAAATTGTTCACAAAGGTTTTGCATGTTCCTCCTGTGGCGTCAACAGAGATCATTAAACCGCTGTCCTCTTCTAGACAATTGAAACGTCGTTGAAGAGTTCTCTTTGTTGCGCATTTAAAGTTGTTCACAAATATTTTGTTCAGTAATGTGCAGTTCCTGTTAAGAGTCGGTGTTTTCCCAGTGTTGATATCGGGGGATTGGCGGATCGAAATTTGACCTGAGGATATAAGGCTAGCGATGGGAAAAATCATGTTATTGTTCAGTAACAGATCTTCACGGTGATACTCTTTGGCCATTGCATTCTTAAAAAGGCGCAGTAAATGAACGGGTTAACGACTTCTTTCATGAACATACTCATAAAATGACGGCTCGCCTGAGACATTGAGTTAGTTCGGCGACTTCTATAGTTTGCTGTAGAAAAGTAGTCTTTTGAGTAAATTAGCTTCTTTTGGATGTTGCAGAGAGGACACTTTCAGTGATGTGGACATTAAAAATTTCAATTTCTTTATAACGGATTTATTGTGTAAAGAGAGATATTGTGTAAAGAGAGTATATTTTGATAGTAAGTGAAAAAAGTTGGAAGTTCTTAGCCGTTCTATCCTATTGTTTCACTTGTTATTGGCCTAGGTGTACGATTTGGGTGCATCGAAACATTTTGCGAATGCGCCGTGGAGCCGTGAATGCCATAAACCTTACATGTTTTTCATTATTTTCAATTAGTTACGTAGAGGTACCTTTTTGAAAAAGACTTGGTTGTTCGTGCACCAAGTGTGAAGGTAATCATTCGATGGATGTGTGCTGTCCCCTGATCATAAGGCCTAATATTTAGGAAACGAATGTTGCAGTGTTCCTCGATTTAGTTCACTTTGAAAATAGCTCTGTCATTTTCCTAATTGTATATTTCATAATATACTTGATTGGCTCGAGCATATTTTAGCTTTAAATTGACAATTGGATGTTTTCAGAAGTTCTGTGTTATATCAAACAACCCCCAGCGAAGTTGTACCACTATCATAGCGTTGTGGTTCTCGTTGTAACCGTGGTCGAATTTGAGATTTTAGCTTTATCAATTTGCCGTAGTTTTGAGGATAGTGAAACACGTCTAGTGAAAACAGTAATACATACTGTAAACAGTTACAGTATGTATTGCTGATCTTGAGAATCGTTTTCTATTCGTTTGTCTATTTTTATTATTTTGTTCAAAAGAATCGCTTCTGTAGCGTAGGATGATGTACCGCGGCGTTATACCTAATCCCGTCGCATTTTGAACAATAATTTCTACTTTGTCTGCTGTTTAAGGATTTTGCATTTTTCAGTGTCCGCTTGACGATCATCGATCGAGTTCAATAACAATACACGTCTTTTTGAATCCTTTTGTGTTCTTTTGTTGTTAGATAATGAGTGTAAGGATCGTTCTTTCGAAGTTTTACACGACACCACAAACGACTTAGTTTGTAGGAATCGTTCCATGCTGTCTTGTGGGCAGCTCTATAAAGAGCGTTCAAATTAATGAAGTAGGTGAAAAAAATGGCATTGCTGACCCAATTCTGTAACAATTAAGACCCTGTAATATTAATGAAAGATTATATGTTCTTTTGAGGATGAAAAATTCAATAAAGAAAAAAAGAGTTATTACTTACTTGTTGTGTAAATTGCGTTGGATTTGCGTTGTACGATGTACATGTCTTTCCGAGTGCCGACGCGACATCGACTATCATTTTCACTCTGCTCAGGAGCTTGTTTTTCACGAAGCTGCTCCCTGTCTTTTATTTGCGTCTGTTGTTTCATTATTTTTGAGAACGTGCTGTCTCTTACATTCTACTTTATGTCGATCATTCGTCTCTTTTTTGCAGGCTCGCTTTGCTCTGTTCCTATTTCTATTAGTTTGCGGAAGTGGCGATGTGGCCATAATGATTTCTGTATAGTATGGATAATTAGTAGGCTATAATCTTGATGAATATAATCTTAATGAACACAAGTTATTGTATTTTCGTAATATAGTTAAACAGCTTGATAGTTAAGCACATATGCTAATGCAACAAATTGAGCATATGTGCTTACAACAATTATTGTATACCAGCGAAGACGATCGTAATGGTAAAACGGTTTTTTCAAACATGGGATATAAGGATAAAGTTGCTGCACCGACGAAACGTATTAATGTACGCTGTATGATACGTTTCTTCTAGGAGGAAGATGTTTGGCCAATCAACTCACATCTTCCGCATAGATTTTCCCGGAATGAAACTTTAGCAAGCACTCGAATGAAACCATTTTTAATACAATCGTTTTGGGTGGGTTAAAATCAGCTACCGAAGACTTTCAGAAGGATCAATTAGAAAAAGCGTGCGGGCTTTACCCCGCACCTGTGTCGTCGTTGAATGTATCAACTAATGTAAGTCGTTAATATGAGTTAAGCGGAAACTAAAAGTCGAGTACATGTTTGTAATTGATCTGTGGCATTGGCCGTAAATTATTTATGGCCGGACCCCTGACACAATTTTTGTCTACGAGACCATCTGTATGTAGACCTAACGTTCGCAGCAGCAGGTCGTAACTTTACACAATGTAGACAATAAAATCGGTAATAAGGAAAGAACAGAGAGGCCTTGTGTGGTAACTGAAGGTGCCTTTGTCGAGGTGGTACCTGTGTGGGCATTGGCCAAGCCCGAACTTTGCTGCTAATAGGTGATCTAATGCGCACTACAAAGGTGCGAAGGGCAAATCATTGTCCGGTACAGTAGAATGAAAACTCCATCAATCGTTTGACCCTGGGCCTTATGAACCGTTATAGCAAAGCACAACTGTACAAGTCGCCTCAAAAGCAGTACCTGCTTTATCAAAGAGTGAGATTTTAATTCTGTACCCACGATATAACTGAATGCGCGGTATTCAAAATTTTCCGTCGAATTTCGCGATGCACTCCACGTTAAATGGCTCTGACTATTCTGTCAATGAAAACTAATATACGCCTGTCGGCAAATGTGCCCATAGGAATTTCAGATGTGATGGGACGAACAAATGAGATCAATACACTCTGCAACTGAATCGTCCTGAACAAAAATATTCTTGAGCAGCGTAATTGTGCAGTTGGCACCTATCCTCATATATATAGATCAGACAAGAAGCCGGAGTACACAATATGCTTCCATGGGTGGAAGTGTCTCTCTAGCTGTGATTGTTTGGTGCAGGCGTCCTTGATGTCGCCAAATGTACTTCACCGCACCGTACAATGTGTAGTAGTTGGCGCAAGTCGCCTGAGCATAATGATAAGATTCCGTCGAAAGGGACACCTGCAGGGCGTATATAAGTGGGCACACAATTGGTGGCCTTGGAAGACTTCGTCTAATCGTGGAGCACTTATCCTTATATTAACTGGGTGCCGTTGAGTGAAGCAGATCTTCGGAAGTAAACAAGTGGTCTTCGGTATGGGCAGTGTGGCTGCCGGGCATTAATGTTGTCGCGGTGTAACAGCTAGAGCCAATATTGTATTTGTGTGCAGTCGTGTCAAGATTAAGCTCGTAAGAAAAAAATTTTTCCTGTAACACTAGGTGCGCCGACAAGAACCATTTTTCGTCTAACTGTGCATAGACGCTCGCAGACATCATTGTAGACTACTCTCTGCTGTCCATATAAAAAGCATTTTCCGAACTGTTCGACGAGATCATATTGGATCTCCGATGTTTGTATTCGCTTAGGCTAGCCAGATTAAAATCAACTAAAGCTTTATTGAATTCATTGGACTTTTTGAGTCTCTTTTCTGAGTTTGATTTGCAGGAACCGGAGTTATAGGAACGGAGTCCGAGTCATGGCCTGGGGTACTATACGAAACTGCTTGGCAGTACATTCTACAGGTGTAATGGGTTCGTAATATTCCCAGTCAATAGGAAAATAACAGTAATAACAAAGACGTCTCAAACAGATTCGGGAACCTGTGTCTGTGTGACGTCGTGTGCAGTTTGCGGCCAGTGTTGATCTTCTACAAGGAGGCCCTTCTCTGCGTATAATTCTTTGAAAGTAGCAAAAAGGACACAATCATGTATTCTCAGCGCATTGAAGGAAGTTGGTGTATTAATGCTATAGAATGGGAAGAGCATTTAGCAAGTCTCGTCCCAACGCGAGTTTGCTGTATAGTGGCAGCCAAGAGTGCTTGCTTGATAAGTACTACAGATGGTGATGTGGGATCGCCACATCTTCCCTCTATCGATTCAGGTGCGATTTGCCCAGGTTTATACCTGAGTGTGTCTGCAGAAAGCAATGATTTGGTAAACTCACCCTACTGACACAGAGACAGGAGCGATATTAACTTTGTTGGGCAGGCGTTGTAGGTTTATCGCATACCAAATCCTTGCGGAAAAACATCTTGCTTTTAAAACGCTTAATAAGATAATAAATAATAAGAAAATTAAAGATTTGTGTGACCGCCTGGTAGGAGCCAACGTATGGTCTATTGAGGTACTGCTTGATCTCGTCTAGATTGAAACATGGCTTTATGCCATCCTTCGAGCGTATATTTGGTGATGCACAAGTCAATTGACTAGACCGAGAAACATAACTCTTTATAATGTAGCAGTCGTTGAGAGGTAACAGTCTTAGATTCTCAGAAGGTAGGTGTTGTACGGCACAACCCACTAGTAGGTAATTGCGTAATTCTTCCCGTGGTCACTCTTTCTGTGGCCTATAAAGCCGCCCATTTCTGGTGAACGCCATTTGCACGTTGGATGGGCATTGTCGGCATAAAGTATGCGATTAACGAATTCTCTTTGTGCTTTGTGTGTCTTTGTGATTAAGGAATTCTCTTTGTGCAGGGGCTACCTTGCACGGCGATGTCACTGTGTAAAGCGGCCGTATGTCATGCGTTTAAGCACTAATCTATAAAGGTTAAGTCTGCTTCCGAATCGGTTATTTCAGCATGAATTAATGTGTACTACTCATGCGATTAGGGCCTCGTGTGCTAGCTAAAGAAAGATTTGTACATATGGGAATTCTTTAGCAGCCCTTCCTTTACTGCCAAATACGCAATTACAGACCCAAATGCATGCATGGGACGGATTTTTTATTCAATTGAAGAACTATGTTCACGTGATCCTTGAGCCTTTAGTGAAGCTCGATACAATTTCAAGTATTGTAAATCATAATGGGGAAAAGACTCGTTGCCTTAAGTGCGAATATACATAGCGGCATCATGGTCTGACTCAGGCGTATATAGAGGGCCACCCTAAAGGAAAATGAGAAGATATAGCGATCCAACTGGCTAAGTCACTATCTACTGCGTTAAAAAGGTCTTGATAGATAGTAGCTTGTGTGGTGTGTTCATCCGTAGGTAGAAAGGTTTTTCCTTCTTCGTAACGTACCGCCGAAACAATCGCCTTGCATAGAGGATATTATTAAATGAACTGGCGCGGGCTATATGGTACGCGTAGTACCGAACGGCAATCAGTTTCCTGTTCTGTGTCATCCGCCACGAAAAACACCAGTTGTCCTTCCCACGCGCGAGCAATACGACGTATTATAAGCAGTTATGCAATCCATGTGATTCAGAAATAAATCGCGGTCTACTCAAGTGCGTGTTAAGACGACCTTTGCCTATTAGGATATCGGAAAATTTTTAATGTGACACTCAAAGCTGAGCCGGATTAGACAGTTAGTCTGACCTCGTCAACTGATTAGGTGCTACATGTCGCTCGTTGCCTAAGCTTTCACTGGCCGCCTGTCCGACTCAATGATGATGCGAGCATCTTGAAGGTCTGCATTACATTTCTTCGATATTGTAATGTATAGACTAGTTCGTATAAGACAATTTTCAAGACTTTTAACGATAACAGAGCTCGGGCAAAGGTATAATATAATAAGCGACGTTTCGCGCTGTCCTGGGAGTCCTTAAAATAGATTTGTAAAAATTTACACGGCTTGTCGGAAGATCGCGTTAGGAGGCTTGTTCTTTGGTGCATTGCGCTCTGTGTAAGTAGAGGTAGTCTGTACGTGTTTTCGGCAGCACGGAAGCCCACTGACTCAAGGTACCTGGAACAGTGTATTATTGTTTCTTAAAAACATCCGGCAACATTGACGGAAGTGCTAATCCTCTTTGCTTGGGTTGGATCGACAGTCACAACGGCCCCCTAGGGCTCTCATCCACAGCATAAGTCTGCCAGACCGTGTCATGTTTCACTGTCTGTTGAATGTGCATTGCTCCTGTCGGCGTGTCCCGACCCTTGATTGAAAGTAGGCTTTTGGTAGAGTAACGGAGGTATGTTTAGCGGGTGCCCGACGGACGTACCAAAGGCCACCTCTAGGTTGTCACTTTCGGTCTTGTCTAGGCTGTCAGTGTCGACGTAGGCCAGGGCGCGGCTACAGGTGCACAAAGGCGATATTCGAGCAAGCTGGGGCAAAATGGCGGACGTACCAGGCCATCTAGAGTACTGATATCGGTGTTGATAGTGCGATCCCCTAGTGAAAGTTCAATGAAACGTTCTAAGAGCTCCAGGGGTCGCGCTCGGGTGATGCGTGAGCCGTAGCTATCACTGCCGAATTCAGGTCTTACCATATATATATATATATATATATAATAATATGTATATGTATATATATATGATAATAAGGTGACCAGGCTGCCCAACTCTAGATGGGGCTTTCGTTTGATTCGTATACCTGTGTACATAAACATGTTTCAAAATGTTTAGGTTTCATAATATGGCGACACGGCTCTACAACGATTATGTCGTAATTATGTTGCTGAGCAGTTTCTTTCAATGAATTATTTTTGTCTACGTGAACTAATTGTGCAAGAGCCAAAAAAAACTAGACAGTTTAGAAATGACTAATAGTATGTATCAATATTAACCACTACTGTGTATCATTTTCTTCCAGCAGCAATGAAAATTACCATAGTGATACCGGAGACATAAAAATACTTCAAACTGTGTGCTGCTGGTGCACTGTAGAAGCAGTTTTTCCTACCACACACCGAGCATTCTTGTTCACGCAAATTTCAATATATCAATGCGGATGAAACTGGCCGCTTTTGCGCAAATTAACATTATTCCCTGTGGAAAAATAAACCTGATGCTGCTTTCAAAAATGAAAGGAGAACATGAAGTTACTGCTGTTGGATTATGACCAACCAAATGGGTATCATGATATATGGGGAAAAAGCAATACTTTCGCTGTAAAGAAAAGGTATTAGACCGATCAGTTCTATCGTGCCCGTAGGTTTTTCCAGGGTGAAACCAAAAAAGCTGGTTCAATTGGACCTCTTTAGTTTTGAACAAAACCCAAGATAGAAAGCCGCTAAACTTAAAATCATAATATTTCTAGTGTTGGTCTGTAGTAGTAGTCTGTAGACCCACGAACATAACTGAGAGCAACGTTGAACTGGCCCAAGTTATCCGAAATAAATGAGATCGCAACAACTGAATGGTATATAATGTTTCTGGAGAACGAGTAGAGTGACTCTTGAGAACAGCAGGATCTCGTGTTTGCATTGGCCCTTAGTAATTTTGAGATGAGTATAAATCGTGCGCGAGTACTCTGTGGTGTGGCATAGATAATCTAAGCGCCATTCAATATGTGGTGGGGTACAGATACCATAGGGCTGTTAAGGAATCTGGTAGCGAAGTAAACCGAGTTGGCATTATCTGAGATCTGAATGATAAAACGCGTGGTTCGCGCTAAATAACATAATTGGCAGGCAAAGTAATAGTATTATTTGGCAATTTTTGGATGAATTTTCTCAACAATATGGAAAAAGAACTGAAAGCGATCGGCGTCAACCGCGGCGAGGCGCATATTGGTAGTAATGTTTCGTCAAACGCTTTGCTTGCAAATGCTTGACGTAAGGATCTTCAATGTTGGCATTGTGCCGCGTATGGCGGCAGATAGCAACTGAGAGAAATCGATCCGCCTAACGGTTTGTGGTAGTGCACGGTGTGTGACGTATCTCACCCAGTTTATGTAACATTTAGGTTTCAAATTTCTGATAAAAATTTACGTATATTTAAGATGTCTGTGAATTATTTGTATTGGCAGTCCATTTTCTTGGCCAGTCAACAAGTTGTTTGCCATTCGGGGTCTTTTGTACCTAGGATGACCGGCGGTAGGTAAGGTAGACTCTCAATTTAGGATTCCATTTTTGAAGCCCTCGCTGTATGCAACACAGATTAGGCTGCTTCAGCAGGTTTTAATTATGGTTAAAGATGAAATAAAGTAGGTTTCATGTATAGACTTGGGGAGATTCAGGGTTTATCTCGACTCGTATACAATAAAATACTATTATAGAATCACAAGGCATGTTGTACGGGTAATATGGGTGCTGGGTTTGCTTTTCGCTAACGGTTTCGATTTCGTAATTTAATAGACGAGCCAGGATAGAGCAATAGTTTGATAATTGTTGCAATTAAAAAAAAACGAGTGCACTAGCACACATCACTGGTAATATTGAACTCCGATCAAAGAATTTTAAGCTGATAGAAGGTTAAAAGTCTCAGTAAGGCAAGGGCTTAAACAAAAGGGCCTAAAAGTCCTAAAGGCGCAAAGAATCTTAAAAAGTTTAACCGTGGAAGCTTATGTCTACAGCCTAATACTCTGCTTTTTAAGACGCCCCTTAATGCCGCTATCAAAAACCCAAGAAATGTTTTTTGAGCCAATTCGATGAGCTTTTGAGCTTTTTAAACTCCGGTTCGCTTCATGGAAATTTTTCCTGGATTTATAAGAAGCAGCATTAAAAATGGCAATAGCATAGATAATCAATTTCGGGAAAAAAGAGAACCTTTTATTTTAGTGATTATTGTTCTAATTCTATATAATTAAATTAAAATTAATAAATAAAATTCTAAAAATAACGTACTGTTTTTCTATTATAGTGAGCCTAGCGTTCTTATAGTACGAAAAACAATGTAGGCCACTGATGTATTTCTGATTTTGAAATATGTACAAAACGCACATCGTCACATACGCTAGTTTAGTTACGCAGAGGCTAAAATAATTGCTTTAAATGGTCTTACTACTCTGAGTGCTTGGCAGTAATCCGAGTTGAGAAGTTTCGATTTTAGTTATACAGGTGCCCTTTCAAGCGTAAAGGCTGCAGCGAAGTTATACCCAAAGTTTACTTGTCGGCCACTCACCCTATAGAGGTACGATTTCTAGATTGCCTATGAGACAGGCATTTCCACTTTGTTTCGGCTGATCGTGACATTAGTGCGGTAGAGCGGTTTTAGGCTGGACAGTAAACCTGGAGGACGAATTCTAGATTATACGCAATAATATCTAAATTAGAAGAGTAAGCCCATGTACCAGTGTGTGTTCAATGATGGGACAACGTGCAGAATCCAAAGGGAGTAAAAGTTGCTCTATGTTCGCTATTCTAAGCAAAGGAAATTTTGCTTCATCCGGTTAGTATCACTTTGGAAGGAGAAGTTTGGTACTGTGGTTTGCCGTCAGAAGCTTTGTGTTCTTCAAGGGATTGCGGCAAGATCGTGAGGAACGATGCGGTCTGTTTTACGTCGTGAATGAATGAGTGTAAAACGAAACCACATCGGGCGTTTTTAATGAGCTGGCAGACATCCACGATACGATAATCCAGATGCTTACTGATAAGCTAGGCTTCCTAATAGCCAAGGTTCACATTTTCGCTTAATACGTTTAGTATCCTGAGCAGTTCAATAAATTTGGATGTGGGAACCAAAAAAGTCGAAATCTCGTGGAATTGCTCCACGCAACTGGTTTCGAGATCGGAAACAGTACTGCCTTACCAAAAGAAACCCGTCCTAAGGGAGTTCAAGAACTACGCGAAAGTGTTGATAATGATCAAATGGGTGACATAGGTTGAGCGAAAAGTGACAATCTTACTACCACGGGCCACACTATCGATAACAATGGCATCATACGTAAGGTGCAAAATCGATACGTCTCGAGGACGTTTGTTGACCGTAAATGTGTAAGGCCATATCTCTATTAGCCTTACTGAGGTATACGATATATATATATATATATATATATATATCGTATACCTCGGTAAAGCGCCCAGCTATAAAAATTTTTTAATTCTTAGGTAAATAATGCTATATAAATAATACCTGCATATTAGAAGCTGCCTGATACCGAATAGATCATCATAAACTAGTCGCAGCCCTATTGTTGATAATATATTTGGCGGTTACAAGACCCGGCGGGCTTTGAAAAAAAATGAAACTAGCTGCACTAAAATGATGGTTTCTTAGCTCTCTTCCTTCTTTATAAAATAAACTATACATAAAATAAAATAAAACTGTGTAAAACAGTTGTCCCAACGCCCTAACAACTCCAGGACAGCCATACATCTACGCCCCATGTTTTCATACGCGATTTCTGTCTATGGTTCTTTGGAATAAATCTATACTAGAATATGCTTCCTAACCAGTTTCCTTTTTAGGGTAGGAGAAAAAAAAGTTACAGAATAACTATATAGATTTAGATCAGAAAAATTAGCGGATTGGAGCCGACTTTGGATATTGCTTTGCTCAATAGTGGTATAATTAACACATGGCCATGATGTCTGTTACGTTGTAATCAGAGAATCACATTGCGTGTTTTAGTTGCCGTGCCAATAATCAATAAGTATTTTAAGACAGCCTAGCATTGTTTCTTTGGCGAGTATATAATAATAGCAGATCCCTCTGATGTCCACTAAAGGTACTAACATCACCTCACGCCCGAATTTATACCACACCGAGCTCGATTTAGCTCTAAATCGGCACTGTCCCTTTTAGCTTGGCAGTAAAGATTAAATCGTGCCTCGTTTACGGCGACCATATGTTCCAAGCGGGTTTTTTTTATTGACTAAAGTTCGGCGAATGGTACATGGAATATGGCATACGCACTTCCAGCTGGTCAATTCTCAAGAATCGTTTCTTTCCCAGTTTCTGCATTTTCTGTGTTTGGGTTATGTTACTGTAACACATTACATGTACAACGGCAGGTTTGGCCGACAGAATTTTTAGACTTCAGATACTCCTTTAATGACTGCGACAGTGTTTTCATCAATCTTCGATCAATTTCCGCACCGCAGGCTTCTGAGAAACAATAACTTAACTATTGAGCGTTGATTTTAGTGATACTCCAGTAGAACGTCACTTATCTATCTACTGACCAAGTTTTGTTTTCTAGCAATGCGTAGTTCAAAAGGTTGATAATTTAAAAGCCTGTCGAATCCACTTCTTCAATTGCAAATTGATTCAGAATAAATAATGAATGTTAAAACCGACATATCTAAATACAGAGTGCCATGCCACCGCTTTTCAGGACAAGATACTTGCGGAAAAGGGTATTACTTGTAAATATATTAATTGAAAAAGCTTTTTGTTATATACTATACGTGGTCAGACACTATACGTGTTCAATGTGTTGTCAGATTACTGTGGGACTATATGTGTGATGCACTAACTTTTTTTTTTGTTTTTGTTGTTTGTCGGTTGTGATGGTATTAGCATGAATCGGCACGATATTATTGACCGATCCTGAATTTTACTAATAAAGGCAGTTGTGGATTTGGTTGGCATGTTCAAAACGCTTAACATCGCGTATACTAACGAGTTGGCCGCTGTCATCATGATACATTCTATCAGTCAACATGTTCCAGTATTAAAAGCGCATAGAATTGAACAAACGCTGATGATAGAGCCTCAACATTTTAACGAAGAAAGGAAAATCCGTTTTGAACGCACGTGCGAAACACTAGAAACAAAACAGTGACTTTTGAAATGAACATCCCCTAAATCATCCATAAATAATGTTTATTGCACTGGTTGTCCGAAGTTTTTTATTGTTTTTGCTCATAATTTAACAAAATCCACTGGCTAACAACGACGCGAGACACTACGCAAAGAAGATACAACGTTGTGTTTATCAATGATGGAGCCACCCAACTTGAAGGTTCATCTCTTTCAAACCAAGAAAGGACAGCCACTGCCAAGAAAATTGCATTGAAGTGATTGTGTTATCGGTGATTTCTGTCTACTGTAATAGTAATCTGCGGAATGCTTAACCTTTTTCTTGCACCTTTATAGTTACGGGTTTAGCATCAGAGTGGCTCACATTAGTGTGCCTTGAGTATTTATGGCAAGCTCTGGCAAGTTTTGACAATTAGCTCATCTGGAGCTCAACTCTCGATATTTAATATGTGTGTAAACAGTTATTAGTAAAAAACGACCGACTTCCCACAAATGACAAATCTATCGCTTTAGTTAATATTGCTAACAGTTATAAATCGCTTATCATTTTTACCGGCAGACAATTGCTGCTTTTCACCACGATCACTTGGAAGCAGTTGTTCCACTATGCGTGGCATTGTCGTCGTCGGTATCATTCCCATCACTGATTGCTCTCTAGCGCCAGCAGTGGTAATGCAGTGCCGGGCGTTTCGTCATTCCTCTACTTTCATTGAACTAAATTTTTACTGTTTGGCCGTGTTTTCCGTATTTCATTGAAACATCCGAGCTTCACAGAGACTCCGCACGCGGTATGTACCTTAACGATAGCAACGAAAGCAACAGCAGTGACGATAGGATTCAACAATACCTTAAAAATCTGTATTTCCTCGCTTGGGAAATTTAATGTGAAAAGTAGTTTATGAAAGAACTCCCGTGGCTATAAGCTGCAAAATATATGCGCTGCAAGAAGACGAGCCAAATAATGCCAATCGGATACTAATGACATATATCCCAAAAGGAAATAAAGAACTGATAGCTTACAACGTCCGCTTCGTTAAAAAGTGTCATCAACAAAAACGGCAATTTCGGAAAATCTACCGTTGATATTGACGTAAAGCAAGCAGCCACTAGTCGCTTTCAACGCGGAAGACAAAGAAGTGCTAGCTGTTGTGGTGGTTTGGTAGTGTACTTTTAGCTCCAAATTGGATACTTATTTAAATATCAAAACACTAGTATATCATAAAAAATGTAGTGGCATATAACGCACTAAAAAATCGTTATATTCAATTTCAAGATGCAATCTATTCTTATGTTTCTTACATGGCATGTAATTGTCGAATAAGCTAGGATTTGTGACCACATCTAACACGCCGGATATTGTGCCAGAAAAAGATTGTGATGGTATGTTTGTACTACATTAACAAGAGTAAGATGCAAGCGGGCCATTACTACATTTTTTGTATGTTCCTCCAAAAAAGGCTCGCGATGACGACGCCACTCAGTTAGACCTATTTTATTTGGTTTAAAGATCAGCGTAAACAGGATCGCCGAGACCTATTTTATTTGGTTTAAAGATCAACGTAAACAGGATCGCCGCCCTTCCTACTGAACTTTCCTCCAAGGCTGGACAGAATTAGTTTTTCGCTGTATAAAATAAATCCAACATATGTTATCTTTCATATAAAGAGGAGCTACCGATAGAATTGCCAAAAAAATGACGCTGCCGACAGCGAGTTGATCCTAGGTGTCTTTCACGCTAAGAAGAAGCTTTGCGCCAGATATTTTCATGGAACTGGCCTCGTTAACGGCACGAGAAAACGAATGTTAAACGTTTATGTGTCTACATTTGCGAGAAACCGATTTTCAGTTTTGAGAGTCATCTTAAATAGACCAACAAAAAGGAATTCTAAGTAAAATTGCGCGTTAGATGCAGACCTATACATGTATTGACTGCGAAGAAATGTGGCAGTGAAACGTCATTAGCTCCTTTAACTAGTAACAGTAACCACAAAATGGCGGGAACGACGCCGCTCAAAAGTAACCGACAACGACTACACTTTAGCGTAAACGCCAACAACGGATCTCCACGTCTCGATTGATTCGCCGTCGCCATTAAATAAGAATAGCATCTATTACCATTATCCACGATGTTCTAGTTTGCAAATACATCTATTTCCGCTGACCAACGTCGTTGATGGTGAGCTCACTGAGTGTCGATACTATTTGCTGTCAGAATTAGACAGTAAAAATATTTGCCCGCAAGAGCTTCCTTTAGACATTGGCATCAGCGTGTTGCAAATCAAAGAGCGTTTAATTTACCAACTACGGCCTACTACCGAAGTTAAGCTAAAAAGTGAAGATTGAACATCAACTTTTGAGCAACAAAAGTGAAAATCAACTTCTGACAACGTATTCCTTTGTTCTTTAATTACAAAGGTGAAACGTATTCCGGTGATTGTCCTATGGATTGTTGCAATAACTATTAAATGGCAAGCTATTGTCGCTGGGTGCTTAACTCTATAGGAACTGATACCTGAGTTTCGCAATTAGCTGATTATTATGACCAAGTGAGAAATTTTAACAATACTTTTCCTTAGATAAAGTTACCAGCGTAGCTCCTGTATTTCGCTTAATTATTTACCTGCTGGCCGGTATGCAGAAACTTTACTTGCATCGCTAAGTTTTTATGAGATCGTTGCCATTAGTAGCGTCAGTGAAAGGTTTTATATATTAGCCGCATCTCAAGTCATAAGTACTCACACATTTCGAAATTATGAAGTTCGGAAGTTTCGGAGTTCGCGCCGTGCAATTATTGGCATTTCCATACGGTTGTTTACAAGTAGCGTTAATACACACTGAAGTGCTTAAGTAACGATGCATACGAAACAAATAACCATGGGTTTCAGAAGATCATTGCTACGCGAGAAAAAATTTCATACTTGACTAGAGCAGTGGCATCTTACTCTCACTTATCTAAACAGGCTGAAGAATTCAATCAAATATGCCTTATTAAAAGTAATTTCTATAAACAATTGCATGCTACTGTCGTTTGTAAAGAGCACAAGAGCACCAACGATCTAACAAATTCTCAAACGCGTGCCCAGAAAGTTAAAGCCATTAAAACGCTATCGCGTCCTATTTAGCTGGTATCATAATTACACAATTCTACAAATTAAATTATATCGTTAACATGGTCCTCTGAACAACGTACAATGAACGAAATAAAAATTGGCACCGTCTAACGTATTCACAAGCAACTCATTTTTCAAGGTGTCGTAGCGTGCGATGAAGTGTGTTTTAATTTTTCGAGCAAGATTTTATACGGTTTCAAAATTGCGCGGTTTTCACTCTTTTGAACAGCGCGCGTTTTGGCGACTACTTTGATACTTTGATAAAACTCAACCAATTTGTTAATGCCTTGAATATGCTTGTGCTTCTAGCTATGACAGTTGTGCTAAGCAAATCCAGGTAAGTAATTAGCAGCATTGTACTTGTATTTGTTACGCAGCTATTCCTTGCATCAATGTTGGCTAGCTTTTGTGACTGATAGACTTGCTGCAATTTAACAAAGGTCTCGCTTCGAAGTTAATGGCAAAAAACTTGCATTCTACAGAAGACCACGGTTAAATGAACTAAAACAAGATATTTGACGTTATCAACTGCGCTCACTAACAAATAGCCAATTTCAGTACCCTCTCCAGTAAAACTGTTACTGTAGAACAAAACAGTGTGGGAAAAACAAGGCTTCTACAACGAATGTGTGAGACCTTGTCACATATATTTTTTTCGAAAATCGGCAGTACTATATTGTTTATGAATATAAATAACCCTTTTTTGAAGTCATGTGACGAACGCTAGGAAACAAAAATACTACAAGTGGTTTTGTACGCAGATCAATTCCGGTTGAGATAGCAAATCTATTAAAGCGGCATGCGATTTCTGTTATTGGTGATTTGCGTAACGATCACAATAATGCTAACCATTTGAATGTACTGAGTGAATATTTTCTACGGTCAGTAAGACATTTCGCTAATTGTCACTTTTCAAAGCTTATTCTTTATAGTAAATTTCGCGTAAAGATGAAAAATGCAAGGTTGATCATTATATTCTTTCATACTCGACGCGCTATTCGATTAAATCCTTTTTTTCGCTAACTTTTTTACGATCACAGACATGTCACGCTTTATTAAGTTTTATGTTAAGATAACAACCGGTCCAAACAATTGCCTTCGGCAATCTTTGCCAAAACGTAGAACATCGCATACAAACTAGTTTCCAAAATAGTTCTGCTTGACCTGCATATACGGTTTTATTCACTTGTTACTACTTACTCGGCTTGCTGACTAAAAACTTGAAGTAGAAAAACGTACATGTCATCCCAACTGCGCAGCATGGATTCCGGAAAGAAAATAGTGCTACGGAAACGGCGTGTAGGGTTCTGATGGCCGACGTCAAGAGAGCAATAGTCATGACGCGCAACCGTACAATGTCCGTAGATTTTAACGTAGCCTTTAACTCGGCGTTTAGATACAAGGTTTTGCTCACGTCGGTCAGGCCCTCGTACGTAGGCTCGACCTTTTTGCCGCGATTCTCCAAAAAAGCATCATCGTCAACGACGGAATAGCCAAACTCCTACCTTTCACACCGACAACTGTCCTGATCCGAGAAGACAGCCTGAGTCTACTCTTATTCATCTTCATATAGAAATAACAGCACGAAATCGATTCGCGTGTTTTCTAGCCGACTCGCTCTCTGGGGGGTTTATGTGGTCACTTTACGTTCTCAGCAATGAAAGAGTTAAAGACCTGTTTTAGAAACTAAGACCAAAAATTCGATGGAGGTTTCTTTGCTTTGGATCCAATGAGGAACAGCGCACAAAAAACAATGAACCGGTTACACAGACATGTTGTTGTCAGCTCTGCGGGAGACCGGGTTTCCACCACCCTCTAAAATGCGGGAAAAATTATCGTAGGTATTACGCTACTCGCTGTCTTCTGGCATCAATTTATATCATTTGGTACGGAAGGATGATACCTGCTAAATCTTCCAAATTAGCCATAAATTCAACCAACTCGTATAACCCGTATAACGCAGCGTTTTAAATGATTTATATGCTTTTTTAATCTTGGAATATTGTGTTGTCGACCTGTGTATATATAGTATTTGACTACTATCAGCAAAATGAATGAATTAAGTTCAATTGATATTCCGTAACGCGAAAGTAAATACTTGCCATTTGAAATCGTTTAAGTTCCGAGCACCAAACGGGATCGAGTAGATATAGAGGTTCTTGGGGAATCTCTCTGCTCATGGAAGCTAACGCCGGTTACACATCCCCTTTAGTTGCAACACTAGCAATGCACTATTCGAAAGCAAAACGCTGCAAGACTTCATCCTGATCTAGAAACACAGGCCGAAATACCAGAAAGCCGTTCGCGACAAAAAATCCAATTTAACTCAGTACTTTAGAGAAGCCTCCTAACAACAATAACGTTATATATATATATATATGATTAAAAGTAAGAAACGACTATTTGGTGCTAATCGTTCCACTGAATCATGCATTCACTGTGTATTCGCCATTTTTAGTACAGTAACAAATATCTGCTACTTTTTTTTTTATCAATATTATCATCGTCACAAGTATAGTAATAGCAACCATAATCGATGCATTCAATAACATCTCGCTGTCGGTGCGTGGTTTTACTCTTAGCCATAGGCATAGCTTGTAGTGTCCGTTGTGATTATTTTTTTTCGTCGTTGCCGCCGGTTGCCAACATCAAAATTGCGTAGAGTAAATGGACCGTTCGAATTGCTAGTTGCTGCTGTTTCAGATAAACCATTTATGGGATATTGTCAAAATTTCTATCTATCGCCTCTAGTTCGCACTTGGAGAACTGCTGCTCATTTGTCGTTTTTAGTGGTGACCGCAGCGACGATCCTGCATTTAGTATTCGATTGAAGTAGGCCCGATAAAACAACCTAATTTAGTAGAGCATTTCAGCGGTAGTTGTTAGCGATGGTTATTGGTAAAGTATTTTAACCCGTAAAAAAACCATGCAATTAGAATTATTGGTTTCTTAGGATTTGATCACGCTGCAGTCTTCTTTATCATCTATGAATATTTAATACTTAATGTTGTTATTTAAGCATAAAAATGGTGAAAACGTTTTGCCAGAAGTGTTATCGGTCTATCTTGCTCTGCTTTCAACGTTGCACTTGCGAAAAAGCAATAAAACCGTTCTCATTTTCGTTGTTCCTTACATCAAGGTTTGCTATTTGGCAGTATTTATCTCTTTCGTTCAAGATCTGGTGTAAGTATTCCCATCAAAGGCGTAGGCAACACTCAAATTCTTAACTCATATTCCCAACCGTGCTCGTGTATGTCTGTGCCAGTGCCGACAGTTCGACTGCCATTTATGCGTGCTTGCCTCAAATTCTGTTACTACTCCAAGGCCTGGAAACAAGCTAACAACCATTGCCTTTACCGACACTAGCGCCGATACAGGTGTTGACAGATGAGAGTTAACTCAATGCAATGGGAAACAAGTTCTTGACATTGTAGACGATTCACCAAAATGAATGGGCAAAACGGTTATGAGTTTCGGGCTGCCTTCGCAGACAACGAAGATAAATACGAACAACGCACTTCTCTTTTCACTCCACCCAAAAACAAAAGTAACTTCAGTCAGGGTTTTTGACAATTTCTTTAACGCGCTGTAAAGTTTCTTAACGCTAGAATTAATTTAGCCAGTTGTTGGCAGATTTTCAAATTATATGTATAAAAGTAGTTCGCTACGAAGGCCGAATAGGTGATACAAAAATGTCCCTCTATTATGTATGTTGCCGAAAACAGTGATGGAATTGCTAACTCAAAATGGAGATTGCCTGTTTGATGTTATTCCGAATTAAAATCTCGATTGCGTACTTCAACGAACGTGACTCATTTTACAAAAAAAAACTAATTTGGAAAGTGTGTGTGCAGAATTCCAGCAATATCGAACATTGAAGGATAGTAAATGGGTCGGAGACTACCCTTTTCCTGAATTAACCTTTTCTAAAAACAGCAGTATAGCACTTCTATATATAGTGTGACACATCTAAATAGCGAATTTTTCCTATACTTTTAAGACCGGACCTAACAGAAGACAGATTTCAACGAAATGTTTTGCATGTGCTGGAAGTGTAATTCCCAAAAGTCTTGTTTGTGAAGCGTACATATATCGCTCGAATAGAATTAAAATATTTGTTAATAGCGAGTTAAAAGTTCCAAAAATGCAAAAAATTTTAGTGAAACTAAATGTTGGAGTTTATCTGGGTGATCCAATTCCCAACTGATATTCTTCTGTATAAAGGCCTTAGTTTCTGTATAAAGAATCCAAGCATATCGAAAATGGTTCTTTGAACCGTTCTGGTAAATTTTAGAGCTCTCTAAATTTAAACATTATTCGGAATCCCCTGGTCTGCTTCCGATGTTAGAAGTAGCGGATAAGCGCATGTCTATCTCGATAAACAGCCTGCCAAACTTTTTCTTAACCTGAACTCATCACACTAGCGTATAGGAACGCGAACAAGTATTTAACTATTATTGAAGCAATCAATTTCGGCATAAAGGCTCGTACGTGCAATATGTGCATATTCAAGTAGGGTAACGTCCGAGCCTTTTCACATCTTCCGGTTCTTAAGTCTGCTTTTAAAATTAGGAGCCTTTTAGTTTCAAAAGACGTGATAGAACAGGCTTCCGATATTGATAAATGCCGAATTATTAAATGAACGGACGAGCGCTTGTCTTGATTGTATGACAACTGGTAGCAAATGGCCTGTATATAGGAATCACGATTGGCATGTTTAGCGTAAGCTTGCCTACACGTTATCTGAGATCGAACAATCCCGGGGTTCGTCAATGAACTCATTTTATATCTAAGCTTCAGTTATCATAATTATGAATTTCGTCGACAAATTAACGCTCTTACTTAGGAATTGGCTCTTTTCAAAATCTTTTCTGCGATTATTATCATCAAGAAAGCAGAAAAAACTTTTCATTTCTTTACCGGTCAAAAACAAACGATGTTGAAAATACTTAAAAGAATAACCAATATGTAACAATGTTTAAACAAGATTAAGTGGGAGATTGGTATTAGGTTAAAGTCGACTTTTCTATGGCCAGTCTTTGCCATCGAAAAATCAAGGTAAAGAGATCTAAGTAGCAAAGTGTCACAAGATGAATCTGCGCTAATCGTGAGAACATATTCACGTTCCGGATGTTCGATGACATGGTCGTATATGTGGAGAAAGTCAATCGAATCTTATATACATAACTAAGTGTTTGAAAATTTAGGTCCCATGCTGTTGTTTCAGAAGGCTGATTCCCTTACAAAATTAAGCGTGTCTGTAACCAACCTAGAAAGGTCTCAAAACTTAGTAGGTTAACTCGTTACAACTATACCATCGCTGGAATCTAAAATACTCCAGAAAAATGTCTTCTGTTTCTCATTGTCATCTTCGATAATCCAAATTCGAGCATAACTCAGACGGCACGGCAGGTTTAAGCCGTCCATTACATATCTTCAGTTTAACCCGTAGGTAAAAGCTTGTTGTAGCTTTCGATCGCCTGCTTCCCGGCGTTTGAGCACGATGGTCCTTTTCTAACAATTCACTGACGTTTCAGCTTATTGTAAGTGTAAATTAACAAACAACCCTAAACTTAGTACACATACCACCCAATATCTCTTCTGACATGAAACCTCAAGGGTTCTCATCTCTAAGGGCACGTATACATTAATACACTGCCTTCCTATATATTTACGCTTAAAGCAACACACGAATCTACTTAGCCACTTATCTTCCAATGTATTGAATTTGTAGGACTAGCAGTCGGTGACCGACAAAGACCATTAACGGCTTATAACAAAAAAAACTGCTTTCGTCCTCACTTTGCAACGGACATCCTTACCCGTCAACCCGGCGTGCCCATTGCCTTTGACGATGTGTACAAAGGTAAGCTACATTATTAACGTAGCTTTTTCCATCAGCCGTAGATGGCAACCCTATGCTTACTTGAGACAGGAAGCGGCCAGACTTCGTAAGGCTTTATGAAGGTGTGCTCAATACTTGACGAACTCTCGGGCTAGTAAGTTTTTGTAACGAAGCACATGCTGGCCGGCTATACAATCTCATATGACGGTGAAGGTCATCCGTACGACAGAGAGTGAGGACTTCCAGTCTCAAAATGGCGTTCATCTCCTATGACTAATCCGCATGTCGATTCTAGACGTTGTCTGCGCAATGTTTGCATTACAACCGCAACTCGCAATCCTTACTTCATGCCTAGACACATATCAATGCTTTTCCTGTCTCATATAATTTTTCCTATATCTATGCTCGCTATAATCAATCGTCGATTATAGGTGATTATTGCTTTTATAGGGTGCTCATATTTTTGGCAACGTCAGTGTCATGCCTCATCCACTCAACAACACTGTTTTGGCCGTATTGTTCGACCAGCTCTCAACTGTCGCAAGATGCACGACTCAGCAAAGCAGGAAAGCCCAGTCTCAATAGTGCTCATAATATTGTAAGCTAGGAAGACTATCGGATTGCTTCATTGACAGAATTAGGATTACTCAAGACGCAAATTTGTTCGTCCTCACCCAACGTGGTAGTATACATAGCTTATGCTAAGCACCTGAATGACACTGAAGTTCTTTTTACATACCTAATTGCATGCAGCCTATAGACGCAGGCATATTGCAAGCTATATCTGAGCTTTCGCATACAGTTTAAAAGTGGTTCGCTAAGAATACATTTCAAATTCCAAAAGCCGGACGAGCTATAGCAGATAGTAAACATTTCTTAATTCAAAATCTTTTTCATTATACGAAAATAATAATTGAGAAATCTACATTACTTTGGAGACGCTCTATTTGAATTTATGCTTGTACTTCTGATGTTCGCCTTCAAGAAGGATTATTTCGAAATATACCTCTCTTTTTATGAAAACTTTAATGGCAAAACACTACGAAATACGTACGATGTGAGTGCTAAAGCTTATATGCCTGAATTGGGTTCGATCCAAGTTACTACACCAAGATCGGATAACTTAGATTGTCCCAGGCTCCCATAAAAATAGTCCTCATTTCAATCTAATACATAGTTGGCGTTACTGTGTCTGAATATAAGATTATTAAATTAAAGTTCAACATCGATTACAGGCGATTGCCTTGCGATTTTTTTGCTATCGCAAAGGTAAACACACAACTTTTGGTAACTGCTTTAAATAAATTAGGTGCGATCGCCAAAATTTTATTCCTGTAAGCTCTTCAGGCCGTCCAAGAAAGTCCTATAGATTTTGTATAAAAAAAAAACTATAGAAAAAATCTAATGGTACTTGGTCACATGAACAGAAAAATAGCGCATTTTGCAAACTTATAATTCAAAGACTATAGGAGCTTTAAACATGCAATGCTAGGTGGCATCACATAGTGTTCAAATAAGCTAATCCAGTTTCGGCCACAGAAAGCGTATTTGCATGTCTCTATAAGAGTTAAGTAAAAAATGGCCCAGTGATACCTTTGGTTTTGGATTTGCACCATACGGTTGCTTTAGCTCTATAAAAACAAGGGTTTTTGGAAATGGTATAAGAATTTTGATATGCTTATATGCGAAAGTGTTTTTCGATACGGCAAGTCGCTGCCGTGCGCACAACAATTATACTGGGATGTTTTCGCGACTTTTTCATAGACGCAAAAAAAACCTGGTGTTCTGAAATTACTTTTTTTCATTCAACACTCATTTCTGGAGTCGAAAGTATGTGTGAAATTTTGTTATGCGAATAAAACGAGTTAGCAGTAGCAAATAGGTAACGGAGTCTTTAAGGTGCATATAAAATTATACCATCAGAGAAGAAGCAATATGCAAAACCGGCTAGTACCTGTTAGATTAGTTCGCTAGACTAAAGTATCTTTTGATATTTTCTTTCCTTGTACTTCTTCACTATTTATTTGGTTCTTTGCACCGTTCGAATACTTCTCTCTGCTAAAAGTCCGTTGCGCTTTCATTGTGCAGTGAATCAAACTTCATGTATTACTACTATCCAAAGATAGTTCCACAGAGCGCTCCGAAGTGAAAGAAAAGGTACATTTTGATACCTATTTCATTATCCGTTTTGCCGACGTTAGAATCTTGCTATCGAAGCAGGCTGTAGCAGTATTTATACTATGTACAATGAAGGCTATAATATGAAAGGACTGTTAAGTGGAGTTTTACTACGATTAAAGATGGAATCCCAGGGCTGGAGGGTATGCGTCTCCCCGACCAGTTGTCCGCGGTCAATAGAGACCTATCGAGCCATCTCGATCTTTTTACTTTTTCTATATATATATGCATACGCAATTTATGTAACATAAAAAACAGATTCACTCGTATATGTAACAAATATACTTCAAAACTGTTGATCATACACAATTTCCATGGTAAGTTTTTTGTTTAAGCCAGACTATGGTAATGGTTCAAGCCACTAGGCTCACAAATCTTCATACATATTTCGTTCTAAAAATATTAAAATTGAATGAAGAAGGAAAAAGTTTGAGAAAGTTAATTGGCGATGTTTAAAGTTAGCAATGAATACAACATGACAAATAAAAGATTCCATACGAGCTTGCAGTTCAACAGACAATGAAAATAACGAAAAATAGTGTGAGAACGAGACACGAGATCTGAAATTTTTAGGGTAGTTTTTAATTTCGTTGGTCCCTGCAAAACTGTATTATTAGAAAATGCTAGAAATAGCAAATTCCCATATTGCTGGATTATCACGGCTTCATCAAACAACTAAAGTGGTACGAGTTACCAAACTTAGCTAAGTTAGACGTATTAGACGCAATTCAATAGTTTCTCAAATAATCTGCATTTATGCATTACAAGGCTTGCGGTTCCAATATTATATAATATTTAACCTCCATATTACCATTTGAGGCCGCTATCGTCTCTTCGTTGCGGGCTGCCTTTTCCGAATAGTGGTCAAAAGTAATAAGTTTCCAGATCTGCTATCTAAGTTCCACGAATATTAAAAAATACCTTCTCAACGCTATCGGGTAACAGTGCTTGTGAACGCAAATTTTTATGTTATACATAACTCAAACGGTTGAGAGCATTTTTAGTAAACGCATTGAAGCTACTAGGATTAGTCTTTATGTTGAGAGCTACGTCAAACTGCACTTAGGGCAATGTAGATTGTCGTCCGGTTAGTTTCTAAAGACTTACAATTTTTTATTTTATACGATCTTAACAGGAGATGAATGTTCAATCCCTTTCCAAAACGGGGTAAAAAGCCGAAGTAAAGCTCCGTAAGCAAATATATGTGACAGATGTTGTACCAAGAAAGATTTTGGTGAATCTGGTGCGACTAGAATGAAGAGTTGTGTGGGATGAGCCCCTCTAGCAACAGCATTGCTACAGCTGAATATGTGAAAGAGTTGCACAATTCTTACTCTAAACGAATCGAAATACATAAGTTTTAGTAGGATAACGCTTCTCGGCAACATAGCTTCTATTAGGTAAAAAAGACTGGGTTTTTACTTAGAGCTTCTGTTTCAATCACTATATAGCGGTATGGTCCCAACCATCTGCTGTGCTATATCATCACGCGTTTTTGATACTCCAGTATTTTATTCAAAATACAGGATCCTTTTGAAGAATTTTGGTTTGGAATGTGCCATAGCATCGCTTGAAGTTTATTGAAAAAACAGTATACCAGTCGATAAATGTTGTTATAAGAAATGCTGTGCTTTTTCATCGGAAACCTGAACCGACTCAGAGAAATACAAAAACGTGTTTTGTCATATTTGATTTACTGACCACATTAGCGTTTTTTCATTTTCGGGACGAGTACAGTATCGTATCGTAATCCATATGTCATCTGCATTCAGCTTTTCCATTTTACTATTTTTATAGCTATATGAATAAAAAAAAATAGTTTGCTCATTTTCGCATCATCTCCTTTTAATATTTATTCATGTGCTTAACTTTGTTTTTACCAAGTACCCTACATTATCTGGAACGATAGACGGTGGCTTTTCTCGAATATTACTTAATGGACGGTTCGTGCTATTTATTTCGACTGCCTACTTTTGCAACTTCAGCAGTGGCCGCACTCTGTGCTTGTAGTGTTGAGCCAGAGTAGAAGTTCATGGAATTTCTTTTGATGAGAGGTTGGTGGAACCATCAGTTGTTGGGTGTATGAAGAGATAGTCATCCATGTCGGCCGCATCCTCATAGGAGACAAAGACAAACTGCATGATAGTGTGAAATGTTGGTGATACACAACTAACTCTTGTATCTATAGCTCGAAGTGATATCAATGTTCAGAATGTTAAGGTTTCTACTTAAGAGCGCGTAGAGTTAACCTACCATATTTAGGAATTTTGCTAATCTTACAAAAAAGGTTGAAGCAATAGATTTATAGTTCAGAGACAAATTACTTTTAAGAAAAAATTGTAGTTTGAGAGCTACTGATATGGAAAGAGGCGCTCAGATGTCTACAATCTGGAATTAATATATAGCTTTGAATGGTAACCTGGCAGCACTGCTTTTCAACAATCGTGAGGATAAACGGAGAAGCTAAAGAGTTAAGAATTATTTTTACATAATTTGAGTATACAGGAATTCATTTATGCATAGAAACTGCCGTTCAGGCTTCATTTGTGATAGTTTATACCATAGGACAGGCACTGAATTTTATATTCAACACGGAACGCTCGATTTTAAGTTAAGGCTCCATATCCTTTAGTCGGCTATAATCAATGTTTATCAATAATAGTAATCATCAAAACATTTTTAAATGTTAGTGTTAATTTTGTTAATAATCTTATGCTATTTACCACCATTGTGCCGCACACATAAAAATTCTTTAACAAACATATGTGTCATTGACAAGGTAAATAATGAAAATGTTATGCAACTAAAAACCTTTACAGACATTTGGAACATTTTTAGCATCTTCCCTCTGTACTACCTAATGCTGGGGACATCTGAAAGTTTGCAAATGGAATATTCATTTTTTTTTAATAAATAAGGGGTCATTAGCAATTAAATAGACAAGGCAGTTACAGGCGGACGTTTGAAGGCCTAACACCGGTTTAAAGAAGCAGAGTTTAGATAATCGAATGGCACCAAAATCTATCACATCGTAACGGATTATTTTATCCCTTGGATAAATCCTTGGATCCTTGAAGCTATTTCATGGGTTCTACTGCCTGGTATTTAGATCGCAGAGGCATTACCCGATAGACAACGACAGCATGTGTACATTCTATAGCGATTAATGCAATAAATTGTATTTTTCTCCTACCTATAAGATGCACATCTTTCTTGTCAGAAATGTATGCAAAAGACTATAGCATATACAAATGTACTGATAGGCTTCCATCTCATTTTAAATCGATCGAAGTGAGTATCCGTGCAATCTTTAATGGAATATAGTTGACAAAAGCGCTGGTTAGAAACTATTTGTGTGGTATATACAACGAACGTCAGAGTTATGATGATTTATGTAAAACCTTAACCTATTAGATTTGTTCTCAATAACTAAATTATTAGACTGTACCATAAACTCTTTATTTTTTTCCCTCTATCTTGCTACGGATAGCCCCTAAAGATACCATCGCATAAACGTACAAAGAGGACTTTGTAGTTGAGAAGTCACAGAGTCCTTTTTGGACGTGACACAAATACCCCAAGCTATTTTTTGACCTCAGCACAGAGCGAAATAGAGTAATTGTCACCAGAAACACACATCTTTGGAGCCTGAGCTTGACGTAAAGATCCATTCTTTGCGTACTAACAACAACAGTGGAGTTATTATGGTAAGAATAACAGTAGTCTTGAATGGTACATGAAGAAAACAAACCGTGGAGAAATATAAGAGAAAAAGAAGATCAAAATCCGCTTTTTTTAATGTTACAATCTAATATTGGCGCGACACAAACTACTTTGACTTTCTCTTACAGTAATTCAAAGTAACGAAAAAAAAAGATCGAGTTAAAAAATAGACAGATTTGAGTTTCGTTAATGCAAAAACAAAACTTTGCAGTAATGAACTTTTCTACAAATCTATATATAAGTGCCTTAAGGATTGTGAAATTTTCAGTAGGAAACGACGTACAGGTCTCACGAAATGCGTTAAATAGAACGAACTACCACTGCCAGATAAATATTATCAAAGGGCATCTGTGGGAAATTAAAAAAAAATGGCTCGACCTCGCAACTCCACATGAAAGCGAGATGTAGAATTTTCGTAAGAAAATTACATGGCTTTGGAATAAAGTAATAATACATAAAGTACCAAAATGGAGATGCAACAGGTGAAAGATTTTTTCGCACCTCACATTGTTAAACTGACGTAGGAAAATATTCCTGAGTTAAAAAAGGAATGGAAAATATCTTGTCGCATTAAAATGTATTGATAAATAAATAGAATAAAACACCTTCACGACGTTGAAGATCCAACATAAAATTAGGTTTTTTGGCAGACTAAATATAAAAATACCCCAATGATGGTCCAGGACCCTACTGATGGTGGTAGAAACCCTTCCAACGGGAAAAATAGTAGAACAACATCTTACAAGAGCTGAAAACTAAAATTATATGATAAATTGCTAATATTTTAAGATGTTTATTATTATAATATACCCATTTAAAAATGCTAGTAAATATGAAACAGTTTCTGTACTTCCTTGCGTTGTGTAGGCACCGTCGCGTCTTCATTCAAGATGATTACAAAATGCACTTCGTTCGTGTGCCATAGAATTTTGAACAAGCAGCCTTTTAAAAGTTCAAGGATTATATTAGCTCGAACCCCATTGTAAAACTATTAGATCTTAAGAACATCAATGTTTTGGGAGAAGAGATGGCAGTGTTGAAAGCGATTGAATACTACAGATTTTTTTGCAAGATTAGAGGCTCAACAAAAGCGATCCCAGAGTGCTAAAAAAATACTATTATACATACATATAATATGGGTGGAGAGCTTAAAGCTTGGATTAGTTTCTTGTCTATTAAGATTCGACTTTTTGATAAGTTATCGGGCGGTCAAAAGAATCTGCTATAAGGATCCGTTGTCCCAGTTATTGAAGGAAATGTAAATTTTAAGATCAACAGAAGAAGATTTTGATACGACGCTTGAGAGCTCACAACGATGTTTCGAAGGATATACCAACAAATAATCCACTATATAGCAAAGACATGGCAGCGGGCCTTGAGAGACTTATTTTATCATGTGAACCAAAACCCGGTCACCTATAGTACGTCCAAATGTCGTGCCAACACGCATATTGCGAATTCATATCAGTAGTGCACGTGGATTGTTCAGTGCTTTAAAACAAAAGTGCGCGTTAGTAGCGGGTCTTCATTGTTATTATACATTTTGTTACCTGTTATGCGTCGGCCTCTGCGAAGTTAAGAGGCAAACGGGGTAATTCCACTACGGATGGCCCTTGATACGGTAAGTGGTAGTACTGGATGATGGGAGGTGACCGATTTCGTATCGTTCAGTGATGGGTAGATTAAAACTGCCGTATCTAAATATATTATCATACAAAGAGGGTACATGTAATACGCAATAGCTATATATTAGGGGACAGCTCTAGCTCAACCTTAATCCTTCGTGTCGTTATTTTAATTATTATATCGGTACCGGGATATGCCGTACGTTAAGGCAATTAACAAAAACAATTTCGACTTGCAGAAAAGTATTACAATTACGATACAAGGCTTCAATGCCGAGACCTGGAGTCACGATCTCAGTGGACTTTACGTTATAGGTATAATCAAGCATTGTTCGCCGATGACATTCGGTTGATGTACGGCTGTTTACCAATATCGATGTTCACAAACGAGATTCACACAAAATATAAATACCTAACAATAATAAAAGGTCCACTACAATATTTGTGTTAGTAAAACTATGTCCAGTTGCTACTTTGGTCCCTGTTTTTTAAAGGTTAATATGTAAATCTTATCTACAACGGAAGTAACACCCTAAACTAGCATTTTTTAACTAAAGTATCAATTAAGTTTACACGTTTCTCTGGTTCTGGTTGGTATTTGTTTTGATACCACTTTGACCGGGTAACCCATGTTTTTGTTTGACTCAGGGCTCTGCCCGCGTTTCGCTCGCTACGGTTCTTTTTGAGCTTTATGACCTTCGTCACGTACACGGTAATTTCTGTCCAGCTATCTTCACTCTGAATCGTTCAGTTTACCATGGCGTCGGCCTTAAATGGACACTTTAGATTTCTTTTTACCTTTCCTTCTAAAAGAGCGTGCAGTGTCTCAATGTCTTAGTCACGTCGTCGCATATCTCGGCATTGTATGTAATGCATTAGTCAGTCTGCGCTTTTCCTATCCTAAACTTAGGAAACATCTGTAACCACTAGACACCTGCATCAGGCGGTAGGTCGCTTCTCTCAAGCCTCCCCCGTACCATTTATCAGTGTTTCGTATTGACCTCGTACTAATTTAACCTAATTTTCGGTATCAATCCCTTAGTCCAAAAGGCAATCTAGTGCTTTCACTCTGTACTCCCAACCTTTCCAGGTGCTCTTCTGAGCCTCTTCCGCTTCTTGACGGTAGTGTTCAATGGTAAACTTATACTCATGACCCCAGTACCAAGAGCCGAATTTATTCGAGTGTTCTATTTATTAGGAGAGCAAGTACACGCCGTGCTTTTGTTTTCTTCAAGCTTCAAGTTCAAATGGTTCAAGCTAGTGTTTGCTCATCCTATCTGTCGTACCGCCTAAGATTGTGCTTGTTTTGATTTCAAGTTCCGCGTTCAATATAACTAAACTATAAACTAATAACTCATTTTCATAGGCTACCGCGCTTACTCCTTTTGGCATAGGTGATTTTAGCACTTTCTCATAAGAGAATTTCATAGTGTTAATTCCAGGTTGGAGCACCTTGATACCGCGTCACTATTTGCACGCTTAATGCCATTTTCCGCACAAATATTTAGGTCACTTTAGTGGCTACCTTTAATAAGTCTACAATATGATGACAATTCTGTTCGTTCCTAGCTCATCTAAAATAGCATTATGGTTTCGAGTCGAAATAATTATTTACGTCCCAGGATATAACCAGGAATATAACCGGTATGTCCTGTGTTCGGTGTCTTCACCAGTTTCCATTGGGTGAGCTCCAGGACCAGTTCTGTAGAAAAAAGTGTCGACCCTTCTTAGACCCAAGCTAAATGTATGCAAGCGCTTTTCCTTTATCTCGCTTGCCAGGTTTCCCGGCTCTTAATCGGCAAGTAATTCACAGCCTCCAGTAATATTTCATTCTGTCCTGGTGCTTTAGCCACTATTATTGTCTCACGCACTTCCACCATCTTGATGCCTGAGAAACAGTTTGATTGTTTACTAAGTCAGTTAATCTGGAAATTTGGATAACTTTCCATCTAGTTTGCTTCAGACTATGTACTTTGAAGTAAACTAGACGGTAGCCTGTTCTCCATGTACCACCTTCCTGTTCTTTCTTGAGGTTCAGCCACTTCTTTTTATTACACTTGAATTACTTTCGAATTTTAATACTGGGTTTTTGGAGTTCACTAAAGGTTAGCTCTAATATAATACTTCGTGATGCTGTTACAGACTTTCCTGGCCGCCGCGACATTTTTATCCACCAATATCTAAGCGTACGTCTAGTGATCATGAAATGTGCTGAAGTTACAAGCCGTCGCCAGTAGTAGGGACCTCAACTGATTGAGTCCTTTGACAACTCCTTGTTCAGCTTTTTGAAATTTTAATTGAAATCTATTTTGGCTTTCTGTACAGCACCAGCTTCATTTGGACTAGCTTTCCCACATCAACTTCAGGTTCCGGTGATAGCAAGAGCTTTTCAACTCAGCTACAATATGCCAACTCAGTTTCTGCCATACAAATCATATGCTTTATACCCTTTGTACCCTTCTTTAGAAGGTGGGCTTACGTCTATTGTTGTTTAACTCAAGATCTCGTGTAACCATTTGCTTAAGAATCGTCTTCTAGAACAAGTAGTAGGAAAATGTAGTATTCTCCATGAGTCTATTAGACTTCAAGGAATTGTGCCTCTCCATTAAACAAAATGAGTTGCGGAAGGTCCGCAAATTATGTAAAAAATTCTTGTGGCCACTTCTTTAAAACGAAGATAACAGTAGTATTTCTATCAGTGCTCCAAAGGTTCTCGCCACTGTTAACTATTCATAGCAGGTAGCAAAATTATTCTACAATGATCTCTATACTATAATGGATCGGTAAACCCCTTGAATGGAAAAGAATCTGGCATTGTACGTACTAATTATTTGCTGAATAAAGGAGCGATTGCTATGATTACTGTCACTAACAGAGAACGCTTAAATATATTAAGTAAATGTGAACGAATTTCGGCACACTAACAACAGTAGACAACAGACCAAATATCGATTGCCTTCCATGTACTGTTTCCAAAAAAAATTGATATTTTTGCCTTAACAGCCAGTCGAAGCACGGCTGAGGTTTTTCTCTGATAAAATTACTAGCAACATTTTTTTATTGTATCGAATGTGTTTCTGATAGACTTTCTGAAAGAATGCAATATACAACAAAATTAAATGGGTAGACAATAACGGACAATTTGGAATTATATTGAAGGTAACAACTGCGGAAAAAACCTCAGTAAATAGGAAAAAAGACAAAATATAGAGAAAAGCAAATCGAATGCTTGAAGATTTATTCAAATAAATGAATCATTAAATTCTACTTAAACAAGAAAACGCAAACCAAAGCAAAAAACTTAATTCAGTTATTTCGATCGCTGCAAATACTACTATCCCTAGGGTAATCCCTAATATGAGTAAGTAAACCTACATTAATTACATCTACATTACCCAATAATCGTTCACTATTTCACGCGCGTCTAAGTCAATGACTAACAACCGACATAGAACTTCTTTTTTCCATGACAGTGAAACTTCGTATTTGTTTTTCTCTACCGTTATTTCACTGTTATTTCCTTATCGGCAAAATCTTGACAAAAACATTTGAAAATGGGTTTCTAGTCAATTCAAGTCAACAGGTTTGGCATCTACACTCTGCTTTTGTCCACTTAGTGAAGTGACAAAATGCGCTACTGTAACACCAGGTATTGCTTTAAGCAAGGCATATTTATGTAAATTCAACATTTTGAATGTAATCATATAATTGTTAATCAAATTTAATATTTAACGCAAAACTTCTATTTAACACACTTTTACTATCTTAGACAATTTAAATATTTTTGAAAATAAGTCGAGGTAATATCTTGATAAAATTATTTTTAAGCTGCTTCTGTCATCAATTTCCCGACTGTCCTTGAAGCTTAGCATTGCAATAAATTCGCAAAACTTGATGTTTATGTAAATAGCTCACTGAAATTTGGTCGTGAGCTAACTTTTTTAAATCGATCCAAAAGGATCAATTCCTGTCTGACCGCCATCAAATTTTGTTTCATCAAGTTTTATTTTAGCTTCCGAGAGCAGAATGCTTGTATATGCGGTCAGACGCTCTACAATATTGTTCTTCTGAGCTATAACAGTACCTTTAAAAGCCTGCTTTAACACACTGGCCTACACATTTCAAAATTCTGCCAGCTTTTGCATGAATGAGCCTTTTGCTTTTTTAGAGCAATCTTAACTTTTAAAGTTCGCATTTCGCGATCGTCGGAATAATACTCTAGCCTTTTTTTGAAGCCCACTTAAAACACATCTGCCTATGTTATGCGATAGCAAATTTTTCAAGGAATGCAACAATAATTTCTGGATTTATATTGTCTCTGTGCTATTTAAATCTATGAAAAAGCTATTTCTGCTTCTCAAATAAACTTATAATATAAAATATCGCATATTTTGGAACCAATTGATATTTGTACTGTCTCACCCAACGCGCCAGTGTAATATGCTTTCTTGGAAGAAGTCGCTAAACACAGTTGCTAAGTGTATCGAGATATTTTACTTACTTTACTTACTTAAAGACTTATACATAAGCTGTTCATAACTGTATTAATTTGTTTGTATTATGTATATATATATATATATATATATATATATATATATATATATTACTACGCTTCCTAAATACAAGGTAAATCGGAATTGTGAAACAAAGTTTTTTTAGTATTACCAGTGCTCTGGTGGCGGTCTTCTCCGAACATAACGAAAACGTGTGCCATGTTTGTAATGGTATATAGTGGACTTTAGTTAATCTATTTCAATTCAATTTTGTAGATGTAATATAGTAAGATACACATGGTAAGCACTTCGCTACAGGAAACAACAAAGGCACATTTCACTTCTTTGATACCCCGTAATGCATACCTTATGCATAGTAGCATAGCAATAATTTGATTCAAAAAGTAAACCAAAAGCGCCAGCAAATGTTTTTTCTTACAATATCATTATCTTTTTTGTACTTACTGAGTCACTGTCACACAAAAGAACGATAACGCAGAGACAACTGTTTAATAACTATCCTAAGTGGTCACACAATATCTGTATTAAAGCCAAAGTAGAAAAGACATAAAGCGCAACGGGATATGGAATACAGTTTCGACCTGTATGTGCTCTGAATATGATCTAAAAGAGCATAATTTAAGAAAAATCCAATATTTTTGGATTTATACCTTTTCGACCAGTATATGTATATGAATAGGCTTCACCGAGTTGCGGCTCGGGCAAATACTTTCCAAACTTGTTTGCGTCTCTTCAGCAGCGAATAGAGTCGACTACCGCTGCTACTAAGGGAGTGATAACTTTGATAGAAGTACCCTTTGTGTGAAATGCTGAGCAGGCGTGTTCATCGGACCGCTTTCATCTGTCAGCTGTGCCAATTTTACCAACTTCGCCCTGTAACTCAGCACAAGGGTATGTGTATACCAAGGAGAACAGTTTACAGTTTTAACACACCATGCACAATTTATTATATAACACTGCAGTTTAGGTCTCAAAAGCAGCCATATTGATAAAAAATATAATTCCTGTGTAGTTGAGATACTTTTGTTAGGAAACACGTGTAGACTGCTGGTACATATCGTATCGACATCAACCATGTTGAAGCGTAGTAATTTTACCTACAGATCGGCATTGATTGTCTAGATGTACATGATTTCAACATATTTATACATTCAGACAATGTGCAAAGAGGATATTATTTAAACGCTTTCTCTACCGCTAGCCTTATACTGGAACAACTCAGCCTATAAAAGTTACTGAGTGATATACGACTACTACTGAGCATACTTTTCAACAACATAAAAACCAAGAATCATCTGAGCACAAACCTATATATTGAAAATTCGAGCTTCCTCATAAACATATAACAGACATGCTGAGAAATGAAATTCCAAACTGCTTGAAAATTTTTGTGTTAGAAGTGTTATAAGTGTTTGTACAAGCCAGTTTCGCAGATGAGGCACTTTCCTTGGCTAACTGTAAACATGTATCTCTTGAAAGTGGAAATTATTTCAATTATGGTCTATGGAGCTATGATATCCATTGACAGAGAGAGATTTTGCATAGAACACATAATCTGAGCCAAAACTCAGGCACGAACGTTTCAAGAGAATTCTGGAAAGAACGATGAGAAAATGTTGTAATGACTACTATGCTGGGGTACTTCCCATATCAACTAGCAAATCATCAAGAAAGCAGAAAGCCGATAATCTGTTTGAGGCGTAATTTGCTCGGTTGAAACACTGACAAACGAAGGCAAAACGCATAACCCAAAAATGTCTTTCTAAGCTCAGGTATGCATATTTTGGGAGTTATTTTGGTGCCAAGGAGGCTGTCAATATATTCATTGAAAATCCAGAGAAAAGGATCAGGATTTACTAAAATTCTGCCAAGATGTTGTAAGTAAAATAAGGGAACTTTTCTGTTTGCCATCCGAAATCAACACAGTCGAAATCCTAAACAACTTCGAAAAGTCACGATTACACCCTATATAGAAATCGGGCTCACATTACCAAATATAAAACTTCAGGTTACTCCCATTTTTCACAATAATGTCCCACAATTATTCAACATTAAATACGTTTCTTATTTATTTGTTTATATTAATGATTGTCACAGAACGATTATATCCGGATGATGGAGCACACCATTTTTAATACTAAGCAGTTTGTCTTTAAAATAGCAGTGACGAGGCCTTAGTGTAGTGTCTAAATGAATATATAATAAGATGAACAGGGCTAGTATTGTCATCTGCTGTGATACAGTTAAGCATTAATCGACACTGTATACGAAAAAAAGCTCCAGAATAAAAGGAATCGTATCGAACCATGCAAGCAGAGAGCAAAATTTCGAGATAGACGAAGCCTGCAGTCATTCAGCTGAAATGATAGGTACTGTTCTACAGTGTAATGCTCTAGATTCCTTGCTCTTACTATCAACACCATTTGCTGAATAAGTCAACTTATGGTTTAAGAAGTGCATGATGTAGTCCAGTTCTATTTTTTCGATATGCCAACATAGTAAATCTTGCTGATCAACATAGCGTAATACTTGATTCATCGGACTAAAAGTTTTTTGCTAACCTGTCTGTTTTTAAAATCACTGCAGTAGAATGTATTTTCGTCAAATAGAAATAGCTCAGAAATGCAATTAGTAACATGCGGGAGTGAAATATTACCACACAGGGATGAACCATTCTTTCTTAGTCTTCCTAAACTTGAGGAGTTTTGGTCTCAAAAATGCTATTTGTAAAAATAGAGGAATTAGAAAATTTACTAACTACTTATTATAATCCAGAAGCTCAGCAACAACATCGGCAAGTAAATTTAACGACCGTTTGTTTCATCCTCATTGTTAACTACACGGAAGCGGATATTAATGATGAAGACAGTGACTGGTAGTATTATATTGGCCAGTTTTGAGTAGAAAAACTGAATGATAAGATTGTTATTAGTTTTGCTAATCGAATCTTGCCAAAACACTCTCGCGCTTGCATAAAGTAAAAAACTTGCTCTGTTTACGGTTTGCGTAGCTATAATGCAATAGAACTGGTTAACGGTCACGTGAATGATCATAAGGCAAGTAAGTATCTGCGTGTAAGGTTTACACACATTATGCATCTTAATGGAAATCTAGTTATCATTGAGGGTCTCCATGATCGGATCAAACGCTCGGGAGAGGAGCGCTCACCTAGACGTCTGTTCTATATTAACAATCTTTAATGTGTAACGAGCATTTTAGAATCAAGTATTGTCCAGTCAGGATTGACCCTGAAAGTGTAAGTATGCAAAAAACCTGTACTTTCAGGCTATAATGGAGCCTTATTCGAAGCGATGACTGATTTAGCAGAGTTTCGTAACGTCATGTAGGCATTATACTCAATCATTTAATTACCATCAATCGGACTTCATCAATACCTGTCCGTGTTCGTTCTGATGTGTTCATTCCATCAACGGAGCAAAATTAGATGTGTAGATATATATAAGTGCGTTCTATAAAAATCTTGCCTTTTCTGCTAATCTCCCTTGCATGATAGTCCCGTTCTGGATTTTTTTGAGGTTTGAAGCAGCAGGAGGAGGTTAAGTTCCCAAGCAGCCCGAAAGTTAACGCAAGAACTACAACTGATTACAATATGAATTGTGTGCATCACGGTAACTATTTGATACAGGCTTACATCGTTTCTCAAAGAGTATATTAACGCTAACAGAGCTTAGTAGCATGATCCAGGATTGCGCATTAATCTTAAGAAAAATTTGACCGAACTAATTTTGATCTTCCAAAGTGTTTTACCGAGTGAATAGAGATTGCGTGAAATTTTGTCATAACATATTTGAGTAGGTCGCTGACGTGATTAACGGAGCTAGAAAGACAAGAACTGAATAACCGTATTTTTGTTTATCAGGTATCACTGACGCAGTGGTCATTTGCATGGTATTACCCTTCTTAATTATTCGATAGCTATTAAGACATTAAACTCAGCACAGAACGTTTATCTACGCGTGCAATGCGCACAGCACATCACCTAACATGGTCATCATCAATACGTCACAAGCGTTTCGGCTATTGTCAACAAAACTCATTCGATTATAATCAGAGATGCATATGATTTTAGCCAGACTGAGTTGGGTCGACTAAGAAGCGATTGTTAAAATTATGTGAGTATGAATAAAGCGTAAATCAAGATTGTAATTGTTTGACAAATCCAACAGTTCGCTCTAGAAATGAAGAACATTTCAGTAGTATATTATAATTTGCTATACTAGACGCAAAATTCTCCCACTCGGCACCCCTTTAGAAGGTGCAGTGACGGAGCAGAGCGTCAGAAGGTGTAACCATGGGAAAATCAAGCACAAAATCCGAACCGCCCCATCTCGACCTGGATATCTCGGTTAACATATTTACTTGAAAGCGCATCTAATAGCAGTTCATCATCAGACATCAACATCGGCAATAATCCGCAAACGTCTGAAGTAAAATACAGGTCGCGAGGCATTGCCGTGGCACGATAATTTGTTCCCAGCTGCCATAGCGATTAGGTCAAACAAAGTACTTGTCGGAGTAATGGGTGCAACGATCACATGAAGTTCGCTGAATGCTTTTTGATTTCCCTAACGTAGTAACGTATCTGTGATCGGTAGTATACAACATTGTAGTATGTGTAGTCGTCTGCATAGCAGTCACGTTCCATACAGACGTTTTATAGAACGTGACGGGCTCGATCTTGAACTGAAGGCAATCGACAAGAAGGTGGAAAGTCCAATAACGAGAAGAGGAGCCATGCGGTTTAAGTGGGGCATGGGGAAAGTGTTCCGGGAAGCCAGCAAATACTTTCTTATCAATACAGCTATGAGTGCCATCTTCGCAACTTTTTGAAGACAGGCAGCTGCAGTGCATGCTGCTTCAAGGGCGTCTCCGAAAATTTGTAGCCAATATGCAAACGCCATTTTTGAGTTGCCGTTGAATAACTAAGGCATTGAGTTTTTTTTAATCTGCGCTGTCCACCTATAGAAAGCTTTCTTTTAATACCGGGTCTGGTCTGATCTGGAACATTTTGTCAACATATTTATTACTGAGGCAATTTTGATTTCCCTTGCATTTTGCAATTGTGCTACAAATAGGTCCCGATTGATCGTCGTGTCCTTCTCCAACTTTTCTGTGTATATGTATAAGAAGGACCCTTCTACTCTTAACAAACAAAAATCAAGGTTGTTTTGTGTTAGAGATCTAGTTTAACCTTGAAGTATATTGTATCCCGTTATTGTCCCGAGTTATGTGTTCTTTACATTATATCGACATGGAAGCACCACTTCTCGTTAGCGGTAACAAGTTTGTGTCAAAACCTGCCGCTGCGGCTATGTACTGCTGGTCGCTGGACAGGAGGCTGAAAGGTAAGAAGAAGCCGTGTTCCTCTGTGCTGTTCACTCAACTCATGGTACACTCAGGCTCTGAATCTTTGTGTGAATTCTATAGATTGGAGATACTTGTCAATAGTCGTATGACTGCAGTTGATCTTCTTGCCCAATGTAAGGCCTGTTTGCCAGCCGTCTTCTTTCAAAGAATACTTCATATGACCCTCATCAACCCTCAGATGACTGATCAGAACCGGATACATCTGAGATGCCATTATTGAACTTCGTAAATTACTTACGCAGTCCTTTCCGTTTTTGTGCTACATGGCAAAAATATATCGCAGTGCTTCGGCAATTCTTCGACTTCGGCTAATGTCGAAACAGAATACATGTCAAAAAAGCAATTTTCTCCACTTGTCTGGATTCGATGTAAAGTTCCAATTAGCGGGCAACAAAATTACAATAGATTAATAGGTAACAGTCTGTCTGTGAATACATCGGAGTAAACAAACGGAGAAAAATTGAAAAAGGAAGAGAACGAAAACAGTTTCTTTAGGGTTATAACCTAATATACTGATTCCGGTTGTCAGCGATTTTTATTACTTAAAAGGTATTGCGCCTGTACACTATTACAAAAAATAGAGCTAGACTTTTATCATAGAGAAGTCGTTAAAAAAATTTCAATAAGTGTAACCTAGCTAATGATAAAGTCAAAAACATTAGATATGAATAAATGCATATAGGTGTTTTCGTGGGATTATCTGGTCCAAATATATCACTAGTTGTAAACGTAGCTAAGAATGGGAACCTAGTAGAAATAGAAACGCATGTCATGAATAATTTAACAAATGATCTATTATCACCGCCATAAAAGCAATTGCCGCAAAGATTAACTAACATAAAAAAATAATAATAACACATGTAAAATTAGCACTTGTTTCAGGTATGTTGTGCTTGCACAATCGCAACGAGTTTGTCAATAATTCAACTATAGTTTCGGTAGTGTAAAGTTTTGAACAATTTCGAATTTTGGTTTTCTAGGATCACAGGACTTTGAAACTGGAAGAGCCAGAATATTTCGACCATATCGCAGAACTGTTTACGAAGACCATTGAGCACCTCTCTAATGAAACCAGATCCTTATGGGTCTTACGGGCCTTATGGGCAAATACGCGAGAAGTTAATGAAGCGTTGGCTTAGAAACAATCCTCACTCAATAAATTATCTAGGGATGATTATTTAAAAAAAATATTACGTCAAATTCAACCTTTTCCTTTGACGAAGGGCTTGAGGAGAAGGATATTCTGAACCAGCAATATTTTCGATTGGTAGTGCCTTATTTTCCAGTAATTTAGCTTACAAAAGAATTTTCTGAAACTTATCTAGTATTTTTAGAAATTGCTGACTGAAATTAATAATAATAATTATTATTATTATTTCATTTGAATATTATTACTTCATTGAAGGAGAATAACTTGAAGCACTCTTCCGATTGATCTGTAAAGAAAATGGTGTGAATATTATTTAACATATATTAGTCTAATCAAAATACCATATTGGCTAGATCAGGCAAAGTTGTAACATTTAAACAAGAAATGCAGGTATTTGCCGATCTAAGGAGTTGAGTTTCGACAGCAGCACAAGTTCATGTGATGGCGTCAAAATTGAGGCTTATATCGTTGAAACAACTCAATGTTTTACTATTATATGGAAAAAGCTGACAGATGCCCTTTTGGTACTCAGACTGGTATTGACGTACACATATATCGTCACTTAAAAAAAAACTATTTTTCGTCCGACAAGGGAATTATATTGCAGTGGATTTACTCGAATTGTCCCGAAAAAAATCAAATATTTCAGTAAAAAATCACCTTTGAAACTTCGCGAGATATAACGCTGTGTTTCAATCAGCTTGCCAATCTACCATTCAAGGGTACCCAGATGCATAAAATAACTTTGGAAAGATAAGCCTGATATTCCAAGGTTTATTTTTTTTATCATACTTCAAAAGCAAAGACCCCCCATTAATGGCCAGATATCTGAGGTACCAATTTTTATACCAATTAAAAGTGGCCTGACCGTAAATATAGACTAATTTCCATTGTTAATTAAAGGTGAGAATAGCAGAAGGTTAAGATTATATACACCTTCCATTACCCTGTCGTCGATCATTATTATGTTTTTTGCCAGTGTGCTTTTGGTGCTGTTTGTGCAAGACGATTATCCTCAGTCCGGAAGAGTTTAGAAATTAATGAACGTCGAATGTAAGAATCGCTTAAAACGCCGCAGTGTGTCCTCTATCTTATCTAACAGTATTTTGCATGACGTTAATGTTGACCTACTTGCGCGGAAGCTATGCTGCTCTTCTGGTAACGCTTTATGGTAATCCGACAAGGGGCTAGTTGTCGCACTTGTAACTCAGATAGGAGTGTTTCTTTATGATTTTAGGTCCGTTGTTGTCTTTTGAAATAACTACCATCGAGCACTTTTCCCAGATTTGGGAAATTTTGTTTGTCTCAAGCTAGCATTGAACAGGGCTGTGTAGCTGCGTGTAAGCAGGGATGCTCCTTTTATGTGTTCATTGTAAATCCTGTCTAGGCTGAATGCCTTATGTGTAGATAGTTTAGAGATGCTTAACTCAACCTCAATAAGAGTATACTCTCTCTTGAGGCCTCCGATGCATTTGAGATCTTCGACAAACCAGGCCAATGTGTAGTGAACTGTGTACGGTGTTTATTGAAACGAGACTCTATAGCAACTAGGCCTGCGGTGCTTTGAAGGCAGCTCGGTCTCGTTGATCGAAGCCATAAGTAAGGCATGAACTTCGCTTCTAAAAGTATTTGTTGCAGATAGCTCTACTAGAAGTAATTCCATCACTGTCCAAATTTATATTTGAAAAAATCTCTATGTAGATTTATCGTAGTGTTCGAACTCTTCTAATTGTTCACGGAATACAACCGGCCGTATTTCTTCTGATCTGGTTATCTTGTTAGGATTTAGGAATTTCTTAAGTGGTGACCTTATCACCTTACACAAAATGAGAGATAGGTATTAGTTCATTGACGAGCCGTTTGAGGTACGCCGCTACGTGCCTCAGGCAGACGATTCTCTAAATTTTTCTAAGAAACAAAGAAAGACGCTTGGTGGTAAGCCTAATAGATCAATTAAATTCTGGAGGCAGAAATATACAACACTTTAAAGCTTTAGAAAGCGTTAATGTGGAAAGTATGCATTTTGTTAAGATTTACATTTCAAGGTAAGAAAGGCTCGTGTACATCGATCGGGTAAAAATACACTATCATCATCATAATCAAGAACAAGTTAGCATAGCGTTTACGTTGAAAATCTTTCTTTTCACAAAATGCGAACCACTTTACTGAGAGTTTTAACGGATAAATTGAGGTAACTTGTTAATGAATGGTAATTGATTTTTTTTTATACCCCAACAAGCTAAGGAGAAAATGCTGCATACTGCGGATTAGCCGGTCTCCAATTTTGTACTTTGACGAGTTGGTTGCTGTGTGCGAATTCCGCGACTCCGTCACACACAGAAATTACAATGGGTAATTCTAGATGATGCCTTGTATGACCTGTTATTAAATAGCTTCGATTTAGTTACTCGAATTATTTTCAAATTGCTTACGCTGGAATTAAAAGAAATAATAATATGGCTTGCGCAGTGAATGAGAATCTCCGAATTATGTTTTTTTCTTTTGTTTTTTTTTATTTTATGTTTTTTGGGTTAGTAGTTATCCAGCTACTCATTTTTCTATAATTCATCCCTATTTAATTAAATACGTTTTTAGACCATGATTTTTGAGTACGCTCCTTTACTTTTGACGTTTTTCTCCGGTGATATGTAATTCACGATTATTGTTTTAGTTTAAATATACGGTCAGCACCTTTTCCATTTGGTTTCTCTTATTACATTTTTTTGAAACAATTATTGCTCCGGTCCTTCATTGCCTGGACGAATTTCTCGCCTTCGTTTTGATGCCTATGTCGTTTAGCCCAGGCTGTAAAGGCTCGTTGCTCTTCTTTTCTTTGTTATTATTATTATTTCGCTTATTCTTCCGGTTATTTCCGCTCACTGCTTATCTTGCCTATTAGCCTCTAGTGATTCTTCTTCTAGACTTCAATCTGCCCTTTCCCGAATGCGTTGTTTGTGTACGATGAAATTGCCCCTCTTCTGTTTTCCTTATATTTCATCTCCATATTTAAATTTTGTAGGTTTACGGTGCCTTGCTTCGTGACGTCAACGTCGTGGACACAATAAAAGTCGACGTTGTACATTTGAGAATTCTTCTTACTTTTTATCCTTGGTGGTCGTGTTTGTTATTCATTTCGGCTTGCTTTTGATATCTATATTCCTGTCCGCTGTGAGAAATTTCTTTTTTTTCAGCCGACTTCCAGTAGGCCATGTTTAATAACTCTTCTCATGAAATTAGCGTCAATCCTTTTTGTGACGTTTAGGGCCGCTCTTTTTTTATGCATATATGCATTTCGTTCTCCGAAGAACTTTGACCCATTCTTTCGATCATCGTTATAACCACAGTGATAATTTCGTCGATATTTTATTACATACAAACCTGTCCAATTGGTACCCTGCATATCAACGCTGGAAAAACTTCGATCACCTGTTAGTTGCCTAGGTCTATGTGACAATAATGACTCTCCAGCGGACCGATCGCGCCTATTTCTACCCTTATCACTTTTACTGCTGCGGAGGAAAGGAGCGTTCATTTTGTTAAAGGTGCACTTATCCTAGATTAGTACGTACATTGCTCTAATCTTCCTATTTTCTACCACACTTAACTACTGCCTTTAGAGTTCCCATGGTCAGTAATTTTTTAGTATTGCTTTCATTTCTTCCTTATCTCTTTCGTGTCAAGGTTTTTACAGAATTTTCCATTCGCTTTGCTCGTGGATCACTTGCCCGTGATTTCGGTCTCCACGTATACCTCGTATCTCGTGTACCTCTCTCCTTCCTAGCTGAACTGCGCTATCGTTGTTTTTATCGCCTAGTTTTGCTCTGCTGTTGTGCAGTTGTCCTGAAGATCTTTTTCTATCGTTTTTACTATGACGTTCTTCACGTACTTTCTGTTTATGCTCGCTTATAGTCTCCACCTGAACTTGCATCTGCTTATGGAGATTGTCTAGTTCCTGGTGGCTCCATAAAGTGCCCCGTCATTTGCGGAGGGGCCCAAATTATCATCACAAGTCAACGGTCAATAAAATTCACAGGAAACGCTTTCGCTTTCTTGGTGGTCTTATTTTTTTGTGTGACATCAGGAACCAAATATCTTTGCAGAAGGGACTTTATTAGTCACTCTTCTAAATAAATCTATGCTGGACTAGCATATTGCTGCCTTATTTTTTCACTAGTTGTGTTGCACAGTGAGATAATTTATCAGATAAATTCTGAAACACGTAAACAGGATGCAAATTATATAATTAAGTAGAAATATGTCAATATACACTGTCATAATATTATAAGTATATAATAACTAGAGTATAAAATGGCAATGTGACAGTTCTTCTGTTACTATTATCTTCAGAACATGTCGAAGATTTCTTAAATTAGTTTTTTGCTTTAGCAGTTGAGTCAGTTCGAACCGCCATGCATAGACTAGCAATAAACTGTCTTATCTGAAGTCAAATCCAGAATGTTTAAAGAAAGATAAAAAAAAAAAAGGTGGACAAACGTACTACCGTCTATGTCACACAAATCACAGATTGCGCTAACGCAATCAATGTTCTAGATACCGCTAATTTCTCCTTATCTAGAATTAGTGTAGTGAACTTGAACCGCGGGCGTTACCCTGACATTGACGAGTTCTTAATATAATTCAGCAAACCACTGAGTTTTCTGCTAATGACACGAGACACGCAAGCATTAATAACACTAGTGAGGGCTTTGTATCAGCACGCATGCGAATGACCTTATTCCGCCTGTATGTGGTATTTTCTGAAGTTACTTATCACGTGAAAAAAAGTACGCTCAAAACCAATCATCGTTTGGTTGTCAAAAAAATACTGACCATTTTTAAACTAAAACTGAAGCAATAGTTTTATTTTTAGGATAACAGCACTCTACGAAATATGCGCTCATTGGATCTATCTTTTCCATTTTTCTAATTACACTTTACTCTTATTATTTTAAAACCTCTGTGGCTTCTGGTCGAAAAACTGTGGTAACTTATTTTTGCATCCTTCTATTTAAACTAAATTAGTACCATTGAAAAGATTCTGCAAATATCGAGCCGGATAATAGTCTAATGGTGCAAGATCTGGGCTATATGGCGGATGCACCACAATTTATCTGTTCAAGTTCTCTCTATTTTTGCCGGATATCTAAGATATATGTAATATAGTATTGCCAGATTGAAAGACGATGCATTGTATGATTACTTTATGATTACAATTTGCTTCAATAATTTGTTGTAACCTTGTGACTTATTGACAGTAAAAGTCCGAATCAATTATTTTGTAAGCGGTAACAATTGATGAAATTCTAATCTTACTAAACACATGCCATCAGTCTGGGCTTTGCTATATATTGTAGAGCACATTTTTCTTACTTTTTTTTTTATACGCACAGTGTCATCGCGTGATCAACTGCTTTAGAGTTTTGCAAAGAGAAATACGACTGAGTAAATCCTTTCGCGTCATCTCGTGTGACAACTAAGTGTCGAGTTCACTTCGTACCCAGTTCAGATTATTTAAAACTGTTTGGTGATGAATGTTAGTTCCTCGACGATATCATGGCTACTCATGCGTCGGTTCTACTCAACCTTCCTAATAATTTTATCAGCTTTTTCCGTATTAGGTCAACTGCTGCAGGCAGTATCTTTTACTCCATAGTTTCCCACAGAACCATTTGTGGGCCATTTCTTCTAATTACACATTTTAACTATAAACGGTACGCTATTCTCTATAGCGTGGCCGGCATTTGTGCCTCTGTCGTAATATTGTAAAATGAAGCGAAGTTTTAATAGAAGGTTTATTTATCTTCAAAACACTTTAGGTTTTAACAAAACATTCCAACTGCATCTATTACTTTTAAATCTTAGTTATTAAACGACACCAATACCGGCCCAACGCAATTCATATTACATGAGATATTTGAATTTAAAGCTATATAGCTGGAAAAAACAGCCAATACTTTTCGACAACCCAATATAATCGAGTACTGGGATAAAAGCAATAACCGATGCCTACTAAGTTGTAACTACGAAAGCATTTTAGGAAAAGACGAACAAAATTTGAACTAAGTAAGCTACGAATTTCCAATTTTAGGACATACTACTAGAACAATAACGCAATCCTTGTCTTTATCCAATTGCATATATATAGTTTCGAAAGAACAGATAAAGAATTGAACATATTGCTATTTCTATATGGAGAAATATTCAAATATTTGAAACCTTTATATTTAAGCTAGTAATCATCACTACTACTAAAGATTAAAGATACTGAAGGTATGTACTAATAATAACTGGGTATAATAATGTAATAACATTAGTAATATTATTAGGTAAGAGAGGGTGAATTGGCAGTGATACGGAGGAACCAAAAGTTGAGGATGCAGCACGACCTAAGATTTCTGGGTTTTTTATGAATATAAGATTAAGACTACTACATAAACTACTAGACTCCTACCCAGTTGTTAGTAAAGAAAAATGGGAAGATAACCGGGGCGCACTCCGAATTAAGTATTTATTGGCATTTTCCCACATTTAAATCGTGGGATTTTTTTTAATGGAATTGTACTGGAAATTTCACTGACGCACAATTATTGCAGTCATATTGCACAGTCACTAATTACAGTAAAAGTTTTACATTAACATATTTAAAAGCCACTATTGTCAAATCACTGTATCATGTATATTTCTTCAGCACCTACTCTTGCCTCCAATAATAGCAATAAATATTTATTAAAGAAACAACAAACTGTTAACTATAATACCGATTCGAGCTGAAAATATTCGAAAACAAATAAATTAATATTATGTTGAAAAGAAGGTTCCTGCGCTTTAAAAAGCCTACTTACTTCAACCGTTCTTTATTCCTTATATTACGCTGAAAAGCTTTCCTCTTGGTCTATCAGAATGCTCTAACGATATTCAATTATTAATGCAATTTCAACTCGCAAGAATTACTCAAAGATAGGTTTCCGAATGCGAGAAAAAACCTCTGTAGTGTGTATTTTATCGAGACCAAAACGCTACCAAAACAAGCCCTGATTCACTGCAAATGACTTTCTATATGTTTCTAGTTTTATACCCGGTCCCGCGGTTTTCCGTTCCACCAAACGAGAGTTGTTCTTACGAAGCAGTTAATCGGTATGTAATCGTACAGACCTTAAGCCGACTTTTCATCTGTTCCGTTCACTCAACAATTACACTCTTAATCTTACCCTCGACACGGATCAAGAACTTATTTACGTGGTTGGAAACTTTTTTGTAGACAAAACCTGGTACCTTACAGCGAAACGATCTAACGGAAAGGTGGAAGGAAGCCATGAACAGTGACCGGGGCAATAATAACTTATTGTAAAAATTAAAACATGGTATTTTACCTCATAGTTAGTTATACAGCGTAGATGAGGCAATAGGTAATTATAGATCGATTAGACATTAATTAAACAACAAAAAAGACTTAATAGGTAATGCAATGCCGCAGGATTAAAAACTATCATTTTTCACTCTCTCTGACATTACTTTGTAAACTCTGCACAAAACATTTGACGAAATCAGAATATTTTATCACGGACGTACACAGGTGCTAGACATTAGACACGCCACACCACAAGAACACTAAGGGCTTAAGTTTAGATCACGAATCACGGCTCTTCCAATAGGGACGAACTAACAGGCCAAACGCACACCTAAAATATATTGGGCAGGTGAACATAACGCTGATGTGCTAACTCTAAAGATAAATTTTGCTTGGCCGGCATTCGCAAAAGAGGAATGAACTCTTTGCTGGACTGCAAGACAGTTTTTAGGCAGCACTGGTAGCGGCATAACAAGAGGTTGTAAACATACTACAGCGTACGGATGGCTGTCAATTCCACACATACACATACGTGATGAAAAGGCAGCAACAATGAGACTATACAGCGATACAGGGGCAAAACAGCTGAGCGGAGGTTAAAATAGACACCTACTGACGAGACAGTAGTGAACAAAATTTTAATAAGTAATATTTTTTAGATATACAAGGGAAAAATAACCAATATAGAAACCAAATGTAATAAACAAGTACGTACAATAATATAAGTAGATTTTGGTTGTTGGCTTCTAACACACATATATATATATGTATACAAGGACACGACATTTATTTAGTTTTTATGGTCAAGTTGTGGAAATAAACCATCGAGGAGTTTGTGAAGCGCGCCACATGGTAACAGTCGTAATACTGGGCCCTCAATCTGTCGTACCTATCTGTTCAAAAAGAATAAAGACGTACACGGTTAGTCTGTGCCTAAAGGTGTGACTCGGAACCTCGGCACTGGCGCAATCGGAAGGCAAAATTTAGCCAGTGTATATCTGAGATTTTCAATAGTATGCTACTGTGAAACACAACCTTGCGAATAAGCATAATTTGCGCTTGCACGAAATTGAAATCGCTTATTGTGTACTATTGCAACTGTTTACCACTCCAATTCTTCTCATGCGCTCAATACGAGAAACGATAAAAGTAATGTACCGTAAATAATAAAAGCATAAAGTCAAATACTTTGTTATTCAAGAGAGGGATTAGTTTACCAATACAGGTTTACTTTTTATATTTACCGATGCAAGATTACATTCTAGTACATTTTCCAAGACTCATGTCAAACATAATTCCTAAAAATTACTGTCACCGAAAATCTGGTCCTTATACGCCGTTTACTATAGTAGGTATGGCTAAGTGTAGACAGACTAGCAGGTACCTTACTACCAGAATTTCGATGCCAGGTTAAAAGTTCGATGCAGAAGATAAGAATCGGCTGTTTCTTTTGTATAGCGGCTTGTGGCCTAGGGAAGGCCACTTGACGTCTGTGATTCGGCCAGCGATTTTTTCTCAAAGATCCTACACACTACCTCTAGCTTGCACAACGCTGATCAAGGCACTATTGCTTGTCAAATAGCAGTTTGGTTTCGTACTAGCTTACGAGTAGAAATGTTGTGAAATATCAGCCAATCAAAAATTATAAACAACATTAAATGCCGGGAATGTGATCATTAATAAACATATGAAGTTAACACTCGGGTGGCATATGTGTCAATCCCAAAAATGTTTTGTTACCTTTTTTGTAGAATTAATTGTTAGACGTTTCACTACCAAACAGATAGTTTCATCCGTTTTTTTTAATTTTAACGTCATTCTATTATCGTTATATACCTGTAACACTTTAGTGCTATATTTAATCATCCGTAAGATACCTACTCTCTTAACAATGACACGATTCAAAATAGAAGGATCACCCGCTTGACTCTTTTTATCAAATTACCCCGGATCAGAACGATAAGGTTTTAGTTCTGGGGTCATTCAGAATAGGGCCCGTTGCGTAACTGCGCCCACTTCGGTACCCCCTCCGGGAGCTGTGAAAAGCAGATTTGCACTGCGGAGCGTCAGCCCCGATTTGAAATCTTATATGTCATCTTCCATTCCATCGATTGTTGGCTATCCAATCCTGTGTTCCTTGTAAAGAAGAAACATGCAAGACCTGTTGTTTGTTGCAATAGTCATGGCCGTTTCACTAGCCTTGTTTTGTCGTTACGGTCACGGCCGTTGCCATTACCATACAAAAGTTGTTTCATATGTGAAAATCCTTAGCGCGAACTGAACTTACGCTTTTATTAAACTAATACAGTGTACAGATTGCTCTACCAACAAAGATCGACATCCTATTTGGCACCAGAATGGGACGACGCAACTCATCTTTTCTGTCAGAACAGCTTCTGACGATAGCTTGGAAGAAAACGTTTTTGATTAATATTCAAATCCGAGCCAGGGACGTCGAGTTCAAAGTACGTCACTAAGATCGGTGGTACAGATATCTTCAATCCGAATTAAATACGAGCAAGGATTCACCGTTTTTCTTATGCTCGGATTCGTTTGCAGATAAACTTACGTTACGACTGGTGTTAACGTGCTAGGACATGAACAACACAGTAATTGCGGTGCCACTGATATACGGATGTTTCTCCGAGGTTTGCTTTCGTTTTTATGTTATTACCGTTTCCAGCAGGGGTATATTAGCGCATAATTTGACCATCTGGAAGCTATCGCCTTTCAGCATACTTCTTTTTTTATTATTGTCACAAACTTCGATAAGGTATTCGAACTGTAAACTAAAATGAATACATTACTTCGCAATGACAATTTAAATCTACAATGCATATTCAATAGCTATGAGAGTAAGCTACAATACCATATTAAAATCCTGAAACTAATACCGGTTCTGTTGATACTAAATTGATTGTAACCTTTTCTATAATACTACGAGTTGACAAAACCGTTTAGTAGTAAAGAGAGCTTTGTCAAGTTGCTCTATTAATTGTATTTGCATTATATTTTTTACGATTATACAGTTATTATATACATTTTAATTGTGGTACTAAGAATTGCTTTTAACATAACTATCACTACTACCGAAGCTTATTCTCCAATTCCTCTGTTGTCAGAAAGATGTAGGCGAAACTTTAGTTGTACCAGTACTTTGTGCCAGGGTTGTTCCTCTCCCTGTGGCAGCCTTTTTTCTCGGTTTATATGCCTCTGTCTCGCATCACTTTTTGTAATTTTGCAAGTCGGCTATTAATTGGTCTATTCATGCTGAAGCGTGAAAAAGACTGCTCATTGTAAACCAGTAAAGAATATTTGTTTGGTCAGAATAATCGTTAATTTGCAATTGGAAAATTTTCCACTATATTGCACTCTGCACTCCTGTTGCGTGTGGTAACTCGTGGAGTATATACAAGCTGTTATCAATTTTCAAATATAGCAATGCAAACTAATGCAGGCTGACCCTATATTCGTTCTGGAACAAAATGCTGTGTCGAAGCGCGTGACTGGCAATCTGTGTGTCTGCGTCCATGTTATGCATTTTAGATCTTCGTATAACTGAAAACATTGATTATTATCAAGCTTGCCTGTATCTCCGTCGGCTGGGCTGTTTCGATAAAGTGGCCTGATTTCGTTGGTTAACGATGTTTCGTTCATGTCAAATAAAGGTCATTGTGACATTAGGGGGTAGGAATTCTAATAAATTCTACTCCACTCTCTCACATGTTCCTAGGCTCAGCTCTTCAATGCAATGCCGTGCTAGCTATTCGTGTGAAACACTGCTGAATGGATGCGAATTGTCCATTGTCGTTATTCCGATGAGCCGATAGTAATTTTCTGTGCAAAGCTCAGTTTTAGTGATTAATAGCATTGTGACAGGAATGTGGATGAAAGAGTTTTTAGCTTGTGACAGTCTGTTTGACTGCTCTGTGGCTCGCCCTTCTAATAACGCTGTGTTTGTCTTTCTTGTTTTTCCTATACTATGTTTCCGGCTATACCTTTCCATTGCCTAACTTGCGAAGTATTACAAAACTGTTTAGATTCTCAGTCATTTACCTGGAGTTCGTATCTGTGTGTACTTCGTTTGGTCCTACCGAAGCGCGGTCTGGCCTTTTCGGTAATTTGAGTTGTCACGTTTTGTTTCAAAGAAGTTATTATAACTATCTCCAACAAAATCTTTAAATAGTACTTGATTTTAGGCCAACATATCGTATCTTGGTACGGCGGCACATAGCATCGTTACATGTGATTTATGCACCCAGTGCATAAATTCGGTTCGAAGGTTAATTGGGACTATTACTGCTTGTCTTTTGTATACCAAATTTTTATTCGGTACATATTTATCTCATATGCCCTAGCATGGGAGAACCGCAGCATCTTTCTTCTTTGGTGAGCCAATCTCTCTAAGTTGCTCTGAATAACTGCTGAATAACAACGTGCTGTTTCTTTTTTAGCTAGATCCATCAATGGATCAAATACCGCACTGAAATTATGTTCTTGGATGTTGGTTCAGCAGGTCTGCTGCAGGCGATTTGAGCATTTTGAAATCTTTTACTGATATAAACGCAACTATACAAAAGCGCAAATTTTCGGTACATTTGGGACGTAAGTCTATGAATTTCGCAAACACGTTTACTAGTTTGTATATATACATATAACTATCGAACTTTTTGCATGTTATCGAAAAGCTAGGCACTCTTACTTAATCACTATATATTTTTTCGACAGTTGTTCGTGAATGGGAAGTGTAGCTGCTGGTTTACTATTTACCAGAAGTAGCTTTGTTTGAATGATATAATAATTGGCTTATCCTTTGCTAGGGTGTTTAAAGTTAAGTTTAAAAACTGAAGTGTTAGCCTCCGCAATGGTTCTATAATTTAAGACAGCTTAGGAACAAATGAACGTACACACCCTAGAAGCTCATCGCATCTCTGGCCGGGAGTATCTTCGATTTTCTTCAGATCCGCTTTCAGTCCAAGTGAGATGGCCTACGAACTAAACTTCCTAGACAAAGTTTGGTTTTAGTGAATCAAAGCTTAACGTTCCCATTTGCATAGCGTCTGCAGAGTTCGACAATGGTTTTTCGCGGCCTTCTTTATAGTGTTTCCTTATTGTCATATGATCGTATCATAAACGATTACCGCGATGTTTTTGAGCCCATCTACGTCTGAAGCTGAGACTACTATTTGGGATGTTCTACTGTAACAATAGTGGTCCATACGCATACAGAAAGTTGTATAGTCGCGACCACCCGGGTTTAAACCATTTAATGGAAATCATTCCTGGTATCATGTATGAAAACACTTGCTGAGACGATGCACGATATCGTAACGTAAGACACCTATCGGCTTCTGAATGACTTAACTGAGTACATTCAAGTTTTAAATAATTTATAATTTACGTTCAGGCAGTGAATAGCTGCGAGATTGAACCCCCATTCTAGCTTCTAAATGATTCTTTGGCATTCTGGATCTTTTACACGATTCACTACGGCCTATATAAATACTCGTGGCAGGGTGCAAAGTGTCCGCTGCACAGGCTTTGTTCCGCCCTTAACGTAGTTAACTCGCTGTAACACCTAGGCCTTCGAAAATAATCCTCCTGCTAGTCTACGAGTATCTTCAGCCGACGTTTGTCTTGTTGTACTACCCTGTTTATGCTTGTTACTTCACTCAAAAATTTAATTAGCTTTGACTCAAGGCATGTATTTGCTGATAGCAATGACTGTACCACACTACTGGCTATTTAAAATCTTTCAAAGCTTCTCTTAATCGCTTTCTGAATCAGAACTAAACCCTTGCTACCCTTTCGACTAGCTTTTTTGTACAGTATTGACATTATCATTGTTCTGTCCTGAACCGCACGTGTGGCGGCTTCTCCTATTGCATATGTTGTATATTTGGTTCTATGCTCGACATTCATTTACAGCATGTTTACGTCCGTAACTTTTGCGTTGTTTTTACCTTGAAATTCGCGCGTTTGTTTTGCTTTTTTTCGTGCTTCGGTCATCTGTACAACCACGACTTGTTGGAGATTTCGCCTCCTTTGTTGTTCATATATATTTCAGGATCTGCATTAAGACCTTCATGGTCAGCTTCTTATGATGAGCTCGCCTTATTCTTCCTTCTCGCCTTCTCGTCCATATTATTATATATTAGTTTGCCATGTTAGCCATGTATTAGTTTGCACAGTCGTTTCGTGATTCTCAAAAGCACATTTCTTTACCTGCTGATCCTTTCGTTTTCGAAACCCTTTTGCTATTTCGGAATCACCCTGGTTGACTGGTTAAAAGATATACCTGCGAAAAAGTATATTTTAATAGCATGTGTATCGCAGAGATAAAGCCTCAATAAGGGTTTTATATGATGTATAGAGTTTTTCTCCCAGTGGGGTGAGCTCTATCACCGCTCACAAAAGATGTTCACCCTCATTGATCACTGTTCAAATGCTCCCGTTTGCGATTCTATCTTCTCTGTATATTCTTTTCAATAATCATTATTCTGCGCTGCTTTCATTTCCTTTCATGATGAGTCGACCGACGGGTACTCTAGGAAGATGGAAGCTCCGTCTTATCGACTGCACCAGGTTAACATACTATGATGTGAACGATAGGAAAGTTGCGGTGCAACTGATATACAGACGTGGCCCTCAATGGCTTACCCTTGTTGACTGTTGTTGCCTTACGCATGTGTGCTCACATGTAATTTGACTGTCTGGTAACAGTCATATTTCCACAACTACCATATCGCAGTTCCCCCATAGAAAATGGTCAAAATTCATAATAAGCATTTGCTTGTACCTAATAAAGCCAATGGCTTAGAGTGATGATGTGTTGACACCTAGAGCTCGACCTCTGCTAAATAATACACGATAAAATACCGTAGTGTAGGCATTGGTAAGCATTTGACTTCTTAATGGGATTAAACTAAATTTACCGGAAACGTATTTGAATGTTTGCAGAGCTGTCTGGATGCCTTTTTTACTAAACCTAAAACTAAAATTTACTAAACTAGTACTCTTAAAAAATTAAGCAAATATTATGTAGAAATCCACAAACCGAAAGTCGTGGGACTTTAGTGAAAGTTATACGTAGCTCGATGTGGCCACTGGTCTAGCCGCTAAAGCTATCACGCCGTTGCAAAGTTATGTGCAGTCCGCTATACCAACACTTACGTCATTGGGATTAGCTAAGCATGTCATTAGCTACACTGAAGTATTACTAGGTTTCAAAGAGTAAAGCTATCTTTATGGCACTAACATGAAAATGAAATACAGTGAACTGAATGCCCTAAAAAAAAAAAATAGACAACGTAAGATTCAAAATTGAGCGGAAGTACTATCCCAGTGCTATGTCAATTAGGCCCTATCAGTTTTCATTGCTAATCGTTGCTTCAACATGGCGTTATATGGCACTCCGTGGTCTTAGCCCTCATGAAGGCGATTACATGACATAAGAAAGGGCGAGCACATGTATAATGGGGAAACACTTGACTATTGGAATTATTGCTTGAACGTTAAGATGGTTAGCCTGACTGACAAAGCCGTGTTTAAAACAAAGTAGTTTTATTTTGCATATAGTGTAACGCATATGCCATATAACGAATACTGAAACATTGGTTCGAATCCCCGGCCTTTAAGCATCCTGATTCATATGACGGCAGTACTACTTGCTTCTTCTGGGTGCTAAACAGTGTAGCAGAATAAATATTATAGTTTACTACACATAAAATATAAATACAAACAGGAATTCCGAATAATCCGAACAGTTCGGAGGTTCGATAAAACGTAAAAAATGCTTTAGATTTGAGATCGGTCTTATACTTAAAGATAACATAGGAGCTCTGGGAGACATCGAAAACCTAACGATTTCACGTTTACAACAAGTTTTGCTGATATCTAAGAAAGGTAAGAACTTATTAGTGGCGGTGGATGAAGCAATTACAGAATATTTGAGAGATTCTTTTGCGGAAATCACGCACCTCAAACGAAAAATGGACTCAAATATCTGCCAATATTAGCAGTTGTGAAAAACCTATTAGAATCAAGTAAAAGCAAAGAAATTTACATGCGTAGAAACGTAAGACCCATTTTTACTGCTAAATTTTCTAGAGGTAATCTTGTGTCTATAACTGACGGAACAAGCAGTACTATGAGGGTATTTTTACAATCTAAATTAAATATATTATATAGAACTTTTTTCTGCATCTAGAAGTTTGGCCTAGCGTTTAGGATTTTAAATTATAGCTGGTTTCTTCACTGTGCCAGACTATCTGGAGCATAAAAGTAGATTTTAACCGAGATGTACGTAAAAAACTCACTGAAAGTTCCAGTATGCATTTCCAATCCTATTAGTGTAGTGGCGCTTAAAAGAACGCAGGTAAATATCTTGGTACAAAAGTATAGAGCACAATCTAGAGGTGAAACGTGAAGCGACAAAATTATTTCTTGATTCCTGTAACTAAAGTTTGTTAATAATAACTCCCACATGGCGTTTATTGGCCTCGACTCTCTGTTCTTCTCTGTTGTCTAACGTCCTGTAAAAAAAAAAAGAACACCTAAAAAGAGTTTTCAGCAATGCTTGCTGTAATACCCTGTACTGCAAATTTAGCTGCATCGTGATGTTCTTTGGTTGTCTATAGAGGAGGCACTACCCATAACAACTGCCTAGGAAAGAGGCCTCATTACCTAGCACAAGTTTAATCGTGCGTCTCAATAGTTGAAAAGAAAACAAGATCCTCTGAAAAAGGAAAGTGAGAAATTGCAACAGATTTATTTTTTCTCGAACTTCCCGTATTTGCCATACCACTGACTCTAGACACAAAGTTCATGTCTACTCATCTTCTGCCATATTGCTTTTATAGAATAGCTTGGCAGTTTATTTTTTCGGTTTGCTTGCACTTTCTATCGATTTGAAGTTTAACGTTTTTGGGATGCTGAGAAAATGAAAACCGTGATTGAGAGCTATGCGCAACAAAGGTACTGCGCTCCATATTGTAGTGACACACGACCAACAGTAGCAACAAATGACACGATTGTTAAAGTTGCCTTTTATTTCTATATCTGTACACTTATAAATAATAGTGTTATTAATGGTCTTAATTTTCAACATGCAAAAAAGTGTATTCAATTACGAATTAGCAAAGGTGTATGTCACAAAAGGTAATAGACGTCGTAGATGACCTTTAAGGTCTTATAAAGAAAATACGTTTGAACCCCTATTTTGAAGTCGTAGTACTGGTACACTGCTACATACAGTCTACCCTAACAGTTTTTTTCCCGTTCGCCGAGTTTTAACCTTAACTATAATATTACACCAAGTTGTTTATTATTTTAAATACGAAAAATATGGTAATTTAGAATTAAGTATAGAGTGTAACAACAAAGAAAAGATTTTAAAATAGTAATTTAGATTTCGTAATTACCGAATTTCTTGCGATTTTCGCTCCCTCCGGTTTTCATTGACGCAGTCTGTTGCCCTTCTTATCCTTTAATTTGGCTATTAGCGACCAATACAAATACTCATTGACTATTGTACTTACGCTTCTGTTGAAATTATAGTATTTAGACATGGCTTGACCAAATACATAAGCTAGATAACTACATTGTACTTACTACTCGTACGACCGCTGAAATATTTTCATTTACGTTTCCTTCTCTACTACCCCTGTACTCAACGTTGTTAATCGACTTCCTTATTGTGAACAATAGGATAATTTCATTGCTCACTTATTTGTAAGTGCTTCCCGATCTGACTGCATAGTCAGTAGTCCAGTGTATAAAAGTTTTAAAATTTAGCACACTATTTCCGTGCATAACCTGTTCACATAATCTACTTACTGTAAATTTATGCTCTTGCAGATTTTCAGTACTACATCGTACTTGATGCGCCCTACCTCTCTAGCTTTGTTGTATCCGGCGTTTTACGTAGAAGCCACTTTTCTTGACGATTTTATACTGATCCTACGCTTGATTAGAATTCCGCTTCTTGCTCATCAAATTCAACAGAAATTTTGCTTCCATTGGCTCTTACATCCTTTGTATCTTTGAGCGTAATTTTTTTCTCGCTTGTTTAGTATTCAATGGCTTACAATGCAGCTCATGCGCTTAATACACCCGTGAGAAATCTTTTGGTTGCTACCAATACTACTTTCTTGCGCCGGCAAACCGTAAACTTTTTTTTGCTGGAGCTGCGCGGGATAGGTACCATTAAGAGTATGGAACAGCACTCTCCACCATTTAATTTTGTCATAAAACATCTTTGGAATAGGGCCAGCCACCAGAACAACTTCTATGCTGCGAGTGTCAAGATGACAAAACACCATATAGACGAGGAAGCGTATCGTCGTCTAAGAAGGTAGATTTCTTACAAGCATTATTAGAGTGTGTCTTTGTGTTCTCATGACGTCATGAACATGTAACCTTACGTGTGATAGAGAGAATACTCGCAATCTATTATTACTATTCGTTGAGCGCCAAGTATAATCAAGTTCAAGTATGTTAAAGTATGTCAAAGGATGGAAACTTTTGTTTATGAAATTACTCTCTGCATGTAAATTTTGTACAAACCTAATATTAACATGCTTTTTTGTTTGATGCCGTGCAAACTCACTCAACGCGATGTGTAGACGTAGTTGTGGCATATTACTTATTGCATATATATTATAATAATCCTCAAGTAAATATAATCAGAACTGAGTATATAAAGATATGTCTGATGTCGAACAAACAACGCTAAGATACCCGCAACTTTGTTGTTTGTAGCATTCGTTTTATAAAAAAAATCGCCCCTCACTGGCCCGAAACTTTCCCTGAGGACTGAAGTCGCAAGTAGAGCAGAACTTTCCCTCACCGAAGTTTCATCCAATGCCTGTGCCAAAATATACCTCCAAGAGATAGATTTGTGAGAGGTCTTAAAACGCAAGCAGGAGTGTTTTCTATGTTTTTGTGACGGTCGACTATTGTACTCGCTTTGATCCAGTTCATGCCGCTACTTCTTGCTAGAGTTTGAGTAGGTAGATTCTAGAATCGCGCAAAGGTACTGGCAGAAATCGAAAATGTGAAACTGGAATGATCCAAGAAGTTGCCAAGCTCGCTACCATGGACGCTTAATTATTGCAAGCAAGGTCGCGCGACACAGTCGCCACGTTTCAAGGACGTGAACGTAAAAGAGAAACGATTGTGCGTCAGGAAACATAGCATGATAACGCAGCCGTACGTGAAGATGCGGAAGCAAAGGTCTCCATACGTCTCACGGGTCAATAGCTGAAAATGTAATTCATACCGCATATGCAAAATGAAAGACGGCATACCGTCAAAGACGATGCGTTTAGATATCAAGGAAAGCTGTTATGGTGTCATCGAGCCCTGCTTTGAATGCTGAAAAAAGGCAGGACATACTAATCTTAAATTTCCACTGCTTTCTCCCATCCATTTTAGAAATAAAAACAGATGGCGCTGTTGTACAGCATATTTTTGGCTCTACATCATAAAGTATGCAGTTCAACTGCTGGTCTCTTGAGTGCGACCTGCTGAGATATGGGAATTTGAGATAATACTAGTATATCCTTACATGAAAGTTAGTTGGAAAGTCCTTACATGGAAGTTAGTTGGAAAGTCCTTACATGGAAGTTAGTTGGAAAGTCCTTACATGAAAGTTCGAAAGTCCCGCTTACCGTATATATATGTGCGTGTATGTTTCAACAACGTATATATGTGCGTGTACGTTTCAACAACGTATATACACGGCACTCACTTGATCACCAATTTTTATACATATTCATGGCATTTCTGTGTGTTCTTAAAACACATAATTAGGATTTTTTGTACGCAGCTTATGAGACACGGTTTTCGGGATTATCGTTCGGGATTATATTTCAAATATCTAAATATTATATTTAATAACATTTAGATATTTGGGATATAAATTTAAATATAATAATAAATATTATATATCCCAAATATATAAATAAATGAAGAAACTCTCCTTTTGAACCTCTGAAAAATTCTATATCTATTAAGATTGCTAAAGATGAGGTCTAATCTTCATGTTCTGTTGAATATATGAACGCTTTACTGCACCTTCATGCTTATCGTTCTATGCTTCGTATGCTAGCGTTCATATCTTAAAATTTAACTAACACTTTACCCTTATGTATATTAATAACTTGCGTTACCACATCCGATTTAGTTTCTTTGCTAGTTCTTCGAATTAATCTATGTCTGCATAGTGTACGACACCTATAAGCTATTTCTTAATTTTGTGACACTCGACTCAGATAATTATAACTGCATGGTCCTGCGCGGTCATTAAATAACCGCACTGTCTATCGCCTATAGCCATGCCACTCAACTATGAATCTTCCAAATGTTTGAAGATCAAGGAAAATCAACATTATTATAATCGGCAAAAGAAACTCGTTTGATGCTTACGCTTAATGTTATGATTTCTATAGACTCGAGCCTGCCCGGATTTACCACTTACCTGAATGTTATCAGAATGTTATTTAAGTCAAACGAGCTTAAAAATTTCATTAATTATCAATGCACCAGCAAAACAATAATTTCCCTATTATTTACAGATTTTAGGTAAGATCTATAGTACAGCGCTTGATGTCCTAATCTACATTTAAGTAGGCTGTTTTAATGTTAATATTTGCATCAACATTTTTTAAAAGTATACTATTGTTAGGTCATAAGCTACTTACCAGATCTATAATAATACTACTAAACTCGCTGAGTGTCGGTTTCAACAACCTCAATAACTCGGTGTGGACATGATAATACTATTGCAGCACGCTGAGGGAATTACGTAAATACGAGTGCGCAAACCGTTTAAACACATTCACGTTCATCACCTTTAGGACAGATTTATAGTTACGGTAAAATTGGTCCAAAAACATCGTGTACTATAATGTTGCGTTGTAACCAGACGTTACATTACACAAAAACACGTCACTGAAACGCTACCATATTATTATTTGCTTTTCCATACAAAATGCTTTTTGTAATGATCATTTTTTATTTTATTAAAACAGAATACGATATTTATTTACTTAGGACGGTACAACTAAACGTTTGGACTTCTGTTCATGTACATCAATATCTTCTGTTTGTCTAAAAAATATTTTTTAGGGCTTCACCAGAAATTAAAGGAACAGCAGGATGGATTCTAGCTTCGTGTGAGCGTTAGGGGCTTATTGCGAAAACTGGTTGCCGGGCATCAAATCTACCTACACTTGAGAGTTAGAGTACCCACCTAGCAGACATAAGGTCATGCTTCACGCCCTCCCAAGTCTCATTTACACGCCAGGTATTTTCGTTACCTGCATATTTTCAGCATCGTGTATAATGCTTGTCCAAAGTATGTTACTACCGCATTGCTATCGCTAATTCCGTATTCAAAATATAGTGCTCTATTTCACATGACATGCATCCTTACATATCCTTTAAATTAATCTAAGTAAAAGAAGTTAACCATGAATCCTGGTAGAATTTCATTGTTGGCTACCAGAAACGAACTATTTATAGCCACTTACTTTGCGCTCATATATCCGCAAACATCTGTACGTTTAAATATTTAAAAAATTTTTTTTATATAATGCTATTTGGCCACGATTGTCTGGTAGAATGTCCGCGTCCTGCATTTGGCGTCCCTCAGCGCCTAGTGAATCCAACGTCACACAGCATTATCCAAATCTCCTTGTGATCTCCTCGTGCGTAAGTCAGACAGGACGTTACTGTTTTTGACGGCAAACTAATACATTTTGTCCCTTTCGGTGCAATCAAAGGTGAATTACACAAATCCGGGCCATCTAGCCTATAACGAAACCTTCAGTTGCACTAACGCGTATCTTGTTGCCGCCGTAGCAGTGATCTTACTTATTATCTGCCCTTTTAGTTTTTAGCTAATCTTTTAATTTTTTCTTCTTGTTGAAATATCCTCTACTAAGAAATTATCGATGGCCTCTTTCTAATAATTTTTTTTTAAGATTGTTGTCTCTTAATTGGACGCTTACAGGCGATCAAATAAATATGCCAACACCACTGTATTAGACTAAAAACAGATGAAGTATTTTAGCGGGGAACCTGTAGCAGTCATCGGCGAGTATTGTTCACTTTTTTTGTTTAGTTGCTGTCAATTCGAAACCAAAATGAACTAGTTTCCGATAACTCCCGTTTTAGTTATACGATTACTGCTGCTATCGTTATAAACTTGATTTAAAATTATTACTGGGACTTACATATGTAATGTGAAGATTTAATAGTTTGAAAGATCACGTTTTCAATTATTCCACGAGTATAATATATATAACTCGTGCATCTTCTCTAAAAGCACGGAAGGAGAAAGAGTTGCAAACGGTGCTTACATTACTTTGCAGCTATTCTATGTGTGACAAGATGGACCCACCTACGGTACACCGTCGACTGCATTTGGAACACTATCAACAGTCTCATAGAATATTGGGAAGAATCCATGCTGAAGCCCGTCATTTAGCTGCTGTATGCAGTTTCTCTTTTTGAAATGTAACAATAATGAAAGCATTCCACGGTTATTGTATATATTAGTATTCACTTATTTTATTGGTGTTAAATATTTTCGAGAAGGTAGAGTGTTTAGGCTGCGCGCCGTGACGCATGTAGCAAACTATACGGTGTAATTTTTAACTTCGATGTCTTTGCCTAAATGACAATTTCTAAATCGAACAAGATTTTGTTGTAGACCAGATTGGAGGTTGTCCTTCATTAGAAACATGTCCCCAATTTGGACCGGCCTTGATTTCCCCTTAGTATCTACATTTACAAACCACAACTGCAAGATATGCTCGTGGCGTTGCCGTATGGATAAGAATTTAACTGGTTTGTTCTAACGTCTGGTGCAAATCTAATGACGACGCTGCCTTAATGATTTCTGTGCCGGCGCGGCCTTGCAAAGTGACTGAGACAAGCGCCGGCTTGACCGTGCCGCCGTGAATAGACTGTGCGAGCGTCAAAGGCAACAGTGAGCTAAGGCTGCTGACGAATATGTGATTAGGCCATCATCGATAACGGTGACGAGCCTATAAACCATTGTACTCCTAAATAACGAAGCACCCTTCATCGTACCAATAAATTTTTCCCAAAGATTAGCAGCCTACGGGGCTTGCGAGCAGACAAACTCCCAACGCACACGAGCTAACAACGTGCAAAAAAAGGGTGATAAGCTAAGCTGAATGGCCATTTGATCCCAGCAGCGACGTCCGCTGGTTGGTCGTTAGTCGTTGGTCAAGTTAATACAGCCCGGGTCACTGGCAAGGACCCGTCATAGAGCCAGGTGAGCATCGGGGTTTCATACCGCAAGAACAAATTCGTAGTGAACCGCCCGGAGAGTGCGATGTGCGTTTTTAATGCACCACTCCAAGATCGAATATGAAAAGGCCAACAAAAGTTAAGACCAATAGTTGGGAACGTGTAACTTTGGCTGACATTATCTCGGTATCGTATTGTTCAGAAGTTTTGGTGTTATAAATTAGTACCCTTCGTTTTGAAGGCAAACAGCGATGAGCTGTGTTAAAATTATTTACCAACATGAAAATAGAAGTAAGCCTGAGCATCGTCACCGTACACGACCGTCCACCTCAGCCGACAATCTGCTATCAAGCGAATTCTCGACGCCGATTACTTCCACCTACCAATAACGCTTGACATCTCATGTATCCTAATAGATAACTGCAGAGAAACAGACTAAGTTAGAAGGGTATTGCCTGTTCGTATTGTTTACACCTTATTCGCAATAACCCATCCAAAGCGACTTTCAGCAGCGACCACCTTATGTTAACCACGCGCGTCACCTGGTTGTATATAATGTTATAAACCGATCGGTATGCATAGGCACAGCTATCAACTTGGGGTTAGAATCACCAAGATAACATGGATCAGCGGGAGTAAGAATGGTGAAAATAGTGAAAATAATAGTTATAACTATTGGTGAACTGTGGCGTATAATGAGACGTTTCTTTGCAGAAAAACGCGGTTGTTGTTGAGATCTCTTTCGCTGCGCCTACTGACTGTAAGTGCTCGTTCTAGTTAGAATAGTCAGTTAAGCAGAAATCGGGTCTGTCGATTACTTGTTTGAAACAGTTACGGTCATTATAGATGCTAGGTGTTCATACCGATGAAACTCCGCTCCGTTGTGCCTCTTCTAAACCTTCTTTGTTTGCGACCAACTATATCTTTCAAAGGAGTGGCATCTATTCGCGATGCTCGGTAGATCAACGCACACGAGTGACCACGACTTCTGCTGCCTCTTGGTTCTTGTTCCTTTGGTAGATCTAATGGAGTTTGATGAAGGTTAGCCGCGCCGTTTGCGTTAATTAGCTGATCCCGACAACTTCTATATTCCAATTTTAAAAGCACGGTGAACGGTACCACAGTCCAGCTTAGTACTGACAGGTCTCGGCATTTCAATATTAAGCTGGGCTATACGGAATTCAGCAATTGTCGATAATTGTAGATGTCCCTTGTCATTATCTTCACATAGCTGGTAGATTCTCTAGCTTAACTAGAATTCACTTCTTTGCCATAGTGAAAATCCAGTTGTAGTTCGTTTCGTTGTTTGTACCAGTTTTTTTGAAAGCCCACTGTAGTTCAGTCAAGGCGATTCACTTGTTGGCATAGACCCCTGTTGACCGTCATTCCATATATGCGTTGAATTGTAATTGGAGCGACTGGTACGACATCTGCTATCTAGCGAATGGTTCTGGCTAGATATTAGTCAGGAGCGACGGTGGTACATCAAGAACGAATGGAAATCCTTAATCTGTTGTTGATCTGATTCGAACGACCCAGTATAGCCGATTGGGTGCATGCTTCGGATTGGTTTGTTTGGTCGCACGTTAAATCTAATAGCCTATAGCCGCTGCATTCGCCACAAGCTGTATCGTAGTTGGTCCATAACATGTGCCTTTTTCAGACCCTTTCCTCCGTCAGAAGGACAAAAAGGCAGATAAGCTTAGAGTTGCTCATCTAATTTCACAATTTGTTTCAGATATTCTTCTGTACCCTCTACTAGATAATGATGCTTTACTTATACGGCCGAGTGAAAATTGGCCCTATTTTCTCGTGTCATAAATTCATTTTTAAATCGCGTCGTCTTTCCACGCAACACGCTGAGTCTGATACCGCTACATAGATCTTCAGTCACAGGTGCCCAGTGAAGGCCACAATCTTGTTAGTTTGGGAACTCAAAAGGAGTAGTCTGTTTGGGCTATGCTTGACAGGCGTGGACATACAGCAATAATAGGACAGTGAATTATGCGGTAGCTGAGGCGTTCAGAATTACTAGGTTATGTACACAAAGTCATTTATGTAGCGTAAAATGAATGAGTCATTCATGTGGCACAGATTGAGCCACGGACACAAAGCCACCAAATTATCAGCGCGACACAGTATTCCCGTTTAAGAAGGTCTACAAATTTTGCTTGCTTTGGGACTATCGGCCTTACAAAGTTTGCTTGTTTTGCACAGCGAAGGTTTATTAGCAGTACGGGTCATATACTAATCCCACTCTAGTGAGCTTATGCCATAGGCGTTGTTGAAGCGATTTCAGTCGTTTCGAGGATCATCGTAGGACAATATTAGATAGACAGCTCGACGGAGTCGATATTAGCTCCGCATGACATCCAGTTTTTTGACAAAACCTTGGCACTGAGTCCTTTTTTTATAGCACCACATTAGGATGGTATATCCTTGATTGCAAGTTCGGAAGTAATTGTATGACTACGCTAAAACTACTAAGATCGGAGAAAATAGAATTTTTAGTCGGGAGTCTGTGGTAGTGACTGGCGAGCCTTATAGAAATCTTGTTCACTTTCCGCCAATTCGAAACGAAAATGGATCAGTTCGAGAAGTAAATAAAAGAAATTATAAGTGTAATTGTAAACATGATTTATAATAATTCGCTACTCACTGCGATCTAATATGGCAAGTTTATTAATGTTTGTAAGACTGCATCAGACAATTTTCGTGTTTTCCATGAATATAATGTACGATTTGTACTCTTCCTTCAAAGATAAGAACACAAGCAGCAGTAAGTGGTGTTAATACGGCTCCGAAGCTCTTCTAAGTAACACATGGTGACGCCGCCAGCGCACCATTAATCTCACAGGATGTTCGACAAAGATCTAACTAAACCCTTTATTCTATAACCCCTTATTGTATCGGTGTCTAGAATGATCTTAAATCTTTTTTTGCCATCAATCATTGCATACACCTTGCCTATAATATCGAAGATTTTAGTTGTCTATGGATTAATTAAAAATTCATAAAGCTAAACGCATGACTTATTGGTTTTGCTCCTAGAGGTAATAGAGAGTCTGCCTGTATATTATAAGGAGTACGACTAATGAATACAGTAATTATCCACTGGGTGGCTGCTCTTCAAATACGAGAAGTGAGCATTTTCGGTAATAGCATATGGTTTTTTCTCATTTCGTTGAAAGATTTTTGCATTCTGCGCTACGATGCTTCTCTTCGCAAAAATGAGAGGATGATTTACTGACAATGTGTTAACTTACAATGCGTATTTCTTGTTCAACTTTTGCATAATATTATCAAAATTTTTGCTTTTAATGCCTTTACTGAATGTTAAACCGACAGCTATTACTGTCAAGAGTTCTGATGATGAAGGTTAGTGTATAGCATGCACTGTTCGATAGACCGTCTGTTAGACCAGGCAATACTTTTCCTAATTTCAAGCTCATTGTCTAGGAACCTGATTAGAAGTTCGGTTTAACTACTTGTAAGACTGTTATTTTTCTCTAAAACTGGGCTTTCAAATCGAATTATAGATATTAAAATATCAAAAAAAACTTATTATGAGGAATTATGAGTTTCAGTGGCTCTAAAGCTCTAACATTCTGACAACATGAGGATAGAAAATGATTAAATCACTAATCAATGAGAAAATTTCACATTGCAAACTCTTTTTATTTGATTATTATATTGCAGCCCTGCATCCTATGATTTTCTTTATTATATTCCTTTTATGATAAGGATTTTGCATTGCTCATTAGGAAAATCGAAGTAATAGGCTTTATCTCTAGTAGGGAAAAAAATGGTACTTTTTTTTAAATTTTCAATGTGTGCAAACATGTGTATGTCGAAAAAAAAATGATGCCACTCTTTAGATCGTTTAAAGTCAATCGCGGATCTTTCGATTCTCGTTTACAGCTATGGAGCACTGCGATTTGAGGTGGAATTCTAATCTAAGAGATGCATTGATCAGTTCAAACATCTGCCAAACCACTGATAAAAATTCCTAAATGACATATAATTTCATATGACATATAATAAAAGCTTTTTTTTCATAGGCGCCTTGTGTTATCCATATTTCTGTCGAACTTTTTTCCGGATTTTAACTTAAGTTAAAGAGTTTTAAGAAGGCTCTGTTTTTTAAGGATTTTCTCGAAGATGGACATTTTGCTCAAGAAAGCTTCTACCTCTTGGATAGTTTTACTATACTTCAGGTTATTTTTTATATATTCTAGAACAGTATTTTTATTGTGTGACACAAACCGTCTCCAAGGGCTTTCTCCTCTAAATTTTTACGGTATCTGTGACGCCCAATACTGTTCAAATAATGAATTTGGAGGTGTCGACATGCTAATATATATATATTTATACAAAATAAATTATAAACGACGATTTATCACGAAAGTTAATAACCACTCATAGTTGTCAATCACTTACGGATGTCACCGCATAAATTTAATATTTTCCTTTGGCAAGATAATTTGGGCTTAGTCCATTTGCCCTATATTTTGTTTAACCGGAACTTCGTATCGATAAACAACTATTTTATTATGGTAGTATATTAAATTGCGAACAAATCGATAGTGCGCGTAATGAGTACCAAGCTCGGGACACTCAAAATGTCTTAAAATTCTAGCACCAAATTCTGCTCGTTACGAATATTGCGTTGCATGCGCAAAAACTAAATAACATGAAACAACCAAGGGTAAACCGTTTCAAAAATGACTCGATTGTATTGAATTTAGGCTAACTATCTAGCTTGTCATCGCGATACTACAAGCAGTATCAAACAACTGATTCAGCACATTTTGAGTCTCTAGAGCGCAATAATGCAACTAATTGTTAAAATGTCTGGCGATCTCCTGTTATGTTTGATAATTCGATTTCAGACCAAGATTCAGAAATGGAAGTTCTTTGATACTCACGATGGATATGAACTGGCTGCCAAGAAAAGGAGTATCTAGTAGTATTAAAGAAAGAATCTGAGAACGCTGATACGAAACAGTAAGCTATTTAATTAGAGCTACCAGCTGTGAACTGTAGTGCCTTGACAGCTTAAAAGTATGAAACGATTAAGCTACAATACCGACACTATTGTTCTTAGCCAGATTAAGCGTGATACTTCAAGTTTAGATTAGTTTGCTATATAGCCGATTAATTAGTTAAGTACGAGCCTAACTTTTCCAATAATAATTTTGGACTATCTGCTTCAGCCAAGCGTAGTAACAGGTAATTATTTGTCAAGACCTCATTATATATCGAACGCTGCATCGAACTATGGGGATTTCGGAGTGATATAATTATCTCCGCGAAAGTTTACTAAACTTAGGGTTACATGAGGCGGAGTCGGTTTAAAAGAGAGCGTAGACACATTTTCTTTCGTGCTGGAAGCCAGCATCTGGAACAATGCTTAATAGCAGTAAAGGACCTAAAACTTGAAAAATTTGTAGCTGTGTCTTTCAAAAGTGTTACTTTCCTCAAAGCTCGTGCTAGGAGGTCCGTGTGTTCTAAGGCAGATGACGTGGACACCAGAATGAAGTACTTCACCTTCTTTATCGCCAGGTTTTGCTACTTCACCTCAGCTATTTTTAACCAAAGGTTAATCAGATCTGCTAATTTTTTCCTACGGGTGTTTCCTTTCTCTAATTTTTAGATCCCAGGGCGGTGTCTTAGCTATAACCAGTGCTGCAAAGGTGCTGACCGCACGATATGCTTGTATAATGCGGAGTGTAGCCATTGCAAAATAGATTCCTTTTCTTCTTCGTGTTTCGTACTTTCTTCATCTACATTAAAACTCTGAGTGGAAAGATCGATTCTATAACCAATGTTAGCAGATTCCGCTATGTTGTTCCCTCAGTGGTTAAAAATATCCTCACAACCGAATTCGCCGCTTTGCTCGCTTTAGACCCCCTTATAGTAAACTACCATTAAGTAATTTATCTAAATACACTCCCACATATTTTGCACCGTTTACCACTTAGGTCTGTTGAACGTTTATAAAAAAATTACCGCCGCTTAGCCGTACCTTTTTTCCACCATTTTTCTTCAGAGCCAATTCTAGGCCTCTTTTTGACATGCAGTTTGAAACGGCATGCAGAGTCTTATTCACTTCAATTGCCAGGACAGACAGCTATCATTATCTAGACACGGTTTGTATTTCATCTTTACTCCCATGAGAAGGGCCTAAACAAAGTAGATCTTTTTGGAGCGTTCATATCCATTTCCGTACTTATGATCTTCATGTCTTATAGGTAGATAGATGTACGAATAAAGGTACGAAAGGCCTTTCCTAATCATTGAGCTGAGGATTATTCTCCATTGAACTTTATTTAGAGCATTTGACATATAAATTGCCAAAGAGATCTTGCGGATCCTCGGAGTGAAGTTGTGTGCCGACTCAGCTTTCTTAGTCATCCGTTTCGCAATGATTTGTTGACATGCCGTATTGCACGTGAAAGAGCAGACCGAATTCTTTTGCGAGCTTCTCGAATCGTTTCTCCATTGCCGTGCCAAATCTTTGGCGCCAATTTAAGATGTGAGGATTAATGTTTATTATCCATATATCATAAATAGCTGATAGCATGTATGGGAGGTCGGGGAGTAAGTAGAATAAAAAACGGTATTCTGACGATTATGGTGTGATGGTAATGTGCACCATAACGCATCCTTTCGGCTAAAAAGGTAAACGTGGTACACTCAGAATATTGAGACAAGCAATAGAGATTCCCTCGCAGATGCTGATCTTAGTTAAGCAAGCAAGCCACCATTCTTACTGTAAGGGGTGTGATGCAGAGATGTACCAATGAGTTACCAGCACCATTGGATGGTAGGTTTGTTACGAGGTTGGCAGCGTTCCTCACCCCGTTAATGGGTGGTGTATAACCTGCATTCTGTCAATGCTTATTTGTTCATATGTGATACATCTGTTTTTATGCTAGGAGAATGCAGAATGTGAATTTTCTTCTCCTCATAGATATCACACACAGAGGCGTTTTCGTTTTGCCTCTGATGATTTTGCATGGGCGGTTTCACCAGGTCTTCGTTAATCTCTTTGAGTATCTCTTCTTAGGATTCTTTTGTTGTCCGTAATGAAGGGTTCAAGAATGTTTCACAGTTGTTGATATGCCGTCACCAGCCAGTTACTAATACTTTCACGCTTTTGACGGCCCTGCGAACTTGCAACTCACTCTTCTAACAGAGGCAGTAACCCCAGTTTAGCAGTATTTTAGTTTTACTGGCTTTGTTCTTCTGGGATATGTGCTACGATAACTGGCCAGCGAGCAAACCTCGTAGGGTGCTTTATGGAGTTCTTGTTGTCTTCTATGGGTGTGTTTTGTCGTAAGCGGTTTGTAGTACTTCATTCAGAACTTTTCAGTTTTTCAGTTTGGACCTCTTGTTGAAAAAGTTTGTCTGTAGTGCATCCTTTACTAGGAAAATTCTAAGTGTGATTTCTTCGAAAGCTTGTTATTCAATGACTGTTCCAACCAGACTTGTGTATGCAATGATAAGGTCTAAAAAGGACTTCCATTTGCTGTTTGGGGTTGGTTCATTAACGCTAGGTTGTTTGCAGTGACCCACTCTAATAATAATGCTTCCTCTCTTCTGTACGTAGTCTTAAAACCTTGCGATTCAGCTGCCGTGTTGAAATCCCCCTGGTAAGTGTATCATTTGGACTGGGCGCGTCCCGAACGGATTTTGTAACATATGTTTAATTGAGTTTATTTCAGAAATAGAGCATTAAGAAGATAATTATAGATTTTTTTATCTGTTCAGGCAATAGCAACATAAAGTACTTCTAATAAGGAGCTACTTAGGAATCATGATCCTGCTAGATTTAGGCAACACTTGACTTACACAGATTTGCCAAGCAGGAAAATAGCGTGTCTGGATATGTTGGGTTCGACGTATCTGATTTTTGTGTACATTGTAAAAAATCTAAGGTGAAAATAATTCAATTATTTTTACGCTCACATATTGCTTTGAGGTAAGGGCCCGCGCATAGTCATGAAGACCTTTAGGAGGAAAGCAATACTTTAAACAATCAATTCTTTACCAGAATAACAAAAAAATACTCACATATATAGGTTTCACTATATAGATAATACTATTATGTCGATATGTTTTATTTACATTCAAAATATAAGTGACAGCATTTTATGGAATGGTAGAACGGTTTTCATGCTTATGGCCGGTACGGTTGAATGATACCCTCTCCTAGAGCATAGTTAGAGCATGAATAGAACTTGCATACGGAATAGAGTATACAGAAGTATTTTTAAACGCAATTCAATACTATTGTATCGTTAGTTTTCTAGAACAGTTTGTATTTGTACATACTTGTAGATCGCCATGTTTATCTCTTTTTTAAATAAAGGCGCACTCGAATTGCAACTACGTCCTGAAATTATCTTATTATATATATATATATATATATATATATATATATATATATATATATATATAAAATGAAAATTATAAAACTAAATTTAGTATATAGAGAAATTCTTTTTTAATTCAGTGTATTAAGATGAATGTTAAAATAGCATGAGCTCAGTTATTATTAAGCTCGGTGAAAATCAATCTCATTTGATTTTAACTAGCCTAAAATTCGGTTCAGTTTGTCTGTAGTAAGTAAATGAAGTAAGAAAATGGCATATTTCGTACAATGGTACTGTATAGGTATTATATATACACACAATATAGAGAACTTGCTGCATATTTATCTAGAAGATTTTCTTTCTTCCGGGTATCTTTCCCCTCAGTGAAAACCGTATTTGTCATCTCGGTAGCTGGTAAGGCTTCTAATAAGCTAATTCGTTACATTTTGAATTATTTTACAGGATAAAAAAGCGCTTCCTAAGTGATGCTTGATTAGTTGTAAATTTATATCATAGTTTTTAAACTACTCTAATCATTGTATCCTGAATTGTCTACGTGTTCCAAATACTGAAAAGCTCTGATTGTGCCTAGAGAATTTTGGAGGCCCGTGTGACCACCTCTTGAGAGCTCTTAAATTATAGGTACGAAACCATACCAACACTCTTTCTCGGCCACAGAGGTCTAGTTTATGCAATCGCTACATTTTTCTATTTTCCATCTGGTAACCCTCAAAAAGGCGTTTTATTCTAGAGGTATCTAAACAAATTATCATAATTCATTTGAAGCGCAAGCAACAAAATAAAATCTGTTGATTGTCTAGATCCCTTTCTCTATAACATCTACGTAAATGTAATGAACAAATCAAGAAGGTAGTAGTGTGTTGGAATAGAGAAGACAGAGTTCGTTCTTCGTAGTGATAACTGCTCTAAAAATACGTCTAAACTATCTATATTATTCTGTATTATGCTGATCTATAAAAAGAAAAAAAGAGTAACTTGCAAACGAGACAGTGCTTTCTTTAGCGTGTTTATTGTGGTTGATCACTTCGCGAGGGTGTCTTATTTAGAAACTTGTAAAAACTAAGGCGTTTCTAAAAACAAAATCAATGAATCGGTTTTGTGACACATCTTTGCCTTAAGGTTAGGTCAATGGCTAAATCTGGAGCAATACAGGCTGTATACTCTTATGGCTATGCCATGGGCATCGGCATTTTGTGTGCGATTGAGATATGGTTGGATTGAGGCTCCTATATACGTAGAATTGTCTCGCAGTGATGCATCCCTTGTCTTGTAAGGGGATAAAGGGAGAGAGGTGGATATGTACTCATCTTTTCAGCATTTAAAATTGTGGTCTGTCCTAAAACCCCTTTATGTCGACGTTATGCTTGGAGCCGTTAGCTTTGCCGTTGCTTATTCCTGGTACCAAACGAGGACATTCAGTGTTATTAATATAAAAGATTTATTCATATACTTAATAGTCTAAAAAAATTATGCTAGGAAAGGTTTCGAGAAAATGGGCACGTTACTTTCCTTCACCACCATAGCTCTTTAAAGAGAGGGAGACAGAGAACGAAGGCATCATTGCGAAGTAGTTTCACGTAAGTAACATCCTCAGTTCAATTATTTTTCAATTATGCAGGAAACGCTCATGTCCTTGGCCGAGATATAAAACTATACAATTGGTATTACGCTAAATTTGACCATCAGCCTGGCGGTAATTGTTGGCGGTTTAAAGAGCAGCTTGAATAGAACTTACCCTAAGAAATTGTTTATCTTTGTGAGTCGAAAGAACATCCAGCAGCAGGCAGTGGATATTGCTCGTCCAAGCAGTTCAGCTATGCTTATACGAAATTATCTTTGCCAATGACGTTTGCTTTTGTCCGTCTCGTAAAAAAGGTAATCTGGTTCAACGCGCCTATCGTATCTTTGTCTTTGAGTACGCAAGACTAACTCTGTCGAATTTTGTTTAAATGGATTTTCCAGAGAAATTATTGCTTATTTTCTGACTGGTCGGTTACTTCTTTGTACCTCGAACACTACCCGACCAAACCATGTTGTAATTCCAAGGACTCGTTCTTCATAAAATCCATTCTTACCTTGTCCTGATGATTAATGGCCGGTTCCACAGGCATTCGAAGTGAATTAGTTACGCTTTTGCATGTCGTTGACTAATTGGCGAAGTCCTATATAACATCGTAACTTTCATTCGCATATAATCAAAGGGGCGTTAATATGAGTGTTGCTAAAAGTCAACAATTTGAGCTGTCGTAAAGGTGCCGGACGCTACCCCCTGCTTCGAAGCGACAACCGTACTCTTTACAAGCATAAACCAATCCACAATGCAGCCCTTTAACACTTACTGCCGGCACATGCCAATAACTTGCTATTTCATGTACTGCTAAGGTTTTTACATGATAAATATTCACCTCGTAACTGAACAATGTTCATACACTGAAAGGCTGGAATTCTAGTACGCCAGTCGAAACTTATTTTTGACAGTACTGTACTTCAAAGCTCTGGTAATTCATCCCAGACCCGCAACACTTGTTACTAGGCCTATAGTCAAAACCCAAAAAATCTCTGCCGCGTATTAATCCTCACCATCTCGCGGTCATATCATGCCAGCAGGGTCCCCTTAAAATACTTCCTGACGCTCCGCAGTGCTTGATTCTTAGGCCATTGTTCTTGGCTTGTCCGAAATTCTAGCTTATCTCTTGGGTCTTTCTTTTATTCAGTATCGTCAAACCTGAGGCTTTCCGTTCTCTTTGTCCCGAACTAGACGGCCCATCCCTCAAAGCTGCTACAAAGTTGAAGTATGCCAACTATAGGTTCGTCTTTGACCCTGTTTCATGACTGACTTTGCCGATACCTGCACGACGTCCTTCTAACAAAAAAAAATATTTATTTTATTATCTCGGAACTTTGCTTGATACGGACCGTTCCTGTACTCTTGCTGGTTTATCGGCGTTGACGTCATGGATAACACCTCTCATAGGAGAGTTCCCGATATTATCGATTAATTTTTCAGCTCTAAATTAAAAAATATATATATATATATATATATATATATATATATGTTAGGAAGTGCGTTAACGAACTTACAAAACGTGTCGAAGCGCGCCGTCTCGGAAATGTTACGTAGGCTGAGAGATCGTTTGAAGAAGGCTGAAAAAACTGAGAGGGCAGATATCTCCTGCACCAAAATCGTGTGAAATCGTGATTTGACATATTTATACGACTTTGATGTGTACTGACTATGGCCAAAGGCACTCAAGTAGTCAATGAGACAAAAGTGAGAAATACGCAATGTTTTGAAAAATGTACAAGGAAATTTTTCTGATCACAACGCCTTTTGTAATTGCCTCCTGAGTAATGCTTGATACGTAAAGCAAGGTGATTTATTTTAAGCTGCAGTATTAGACCAGGAGACTCGGATCTTAAATTAGAGCTGTTATCTTGAACTATTCCGATAACTTTCCCATTGAAAGCCATAGCCACAGAACATAAGAATGAAAACACGACAGGCGTAAAAATCACGTGGTGTTTTTATCACCATCAGCTGAGTCTTGAAATGCATGGATTTCCGACTCCACGTAAAAATATTATCTGACCATGGTCAACGACTCGTTCTCCATAACGCGGGTATACATCCTCGGAGTATTTCCTCTATTTATTACCTCAGTAAAACACATCTCGCCATAGACGACTGTGACGTATTGTGGAAATTCTGTAGTATGTTCTCGGTATATCCAAGCAATACTTAACGACCATGAAGCGATCTAAGGGAAATTAATCTAGCTGTGAATATCTATAGACAACGAAAAAATAAAAAGGGCAACGACAATTTTCCTCGAAATAGGTAACGAAATTTTTGGTTTGAAAAACGTAACTTTAAGCAAGATGGATATGGTTGAACATATTGGGAGTTAGGTCCTTTGTTTTGTACCTATTGTTCCCAAATGCTTATTAGCGTATCGCGGTATAAAAATGTATTTATTTTAAAATATTCGTCGTTTTTATTATATAATACTATATAGAATCTTATGTATTAACTATATATATTCGTATTCTTTATTTCTACATGTACATACACATTCCTGAGTGGGTGCAGCAAAATTTATTTGTATAGTTGTGGCGGGATCCTGCTTGTCATTGTCCTGTTACAGCTCGCTTTTAATGGGTGAAAGCCGCAGATTCTATGATCTTGTTGCATATTGTAGGCAGCTTATCTTTAATTATGTATTTTGGCGTGTTAAAGGAGAATTTTGGTTTTAGGATTGCATTTGAGCAGCCCACTGTCCTAGCGTACCAACAAAGCAGTTTTGCATAGATCTCCGTAACTTGCTTCGCATTAACGCCATTCGTGTTATGCAGCTAATAGTTATTAAAGGGTCCTAATTTAGCTATGCAGGTAATTTTTAACTCGTTTAGGCTAGAGATTGCCCTAATGGTAATCATGAGGTGACTCTTGTGGTCAGTGAGAATATTTTAGTTTATCTTGGTATTTATTTTGGTTTAGTAGTTCTCCAATTCTTATTCATCAGACTGGTCCATATTCAACCAAATACTTTTTAGTCTGGCATTTCGGTTCGCTCCTCTGCTCTTTTGATGTTTCTTTGTTAGCTTCTTATTTGAGTTTAGAAAGGTTTTTCTAGCTTGAATATTCTATTAGAATTGCTTTCTTTAAATGTTCTCCCGTTACATTGCTTGTGATAGAGTTATTTGCCTTAACACGTAGAACTAGTATAGCAGTCGAAAATTTATTTATTTATTTGTTTATTTATAAGGTAGAAAGCACTCTATACGATAGTGCGATACTAATATGATACAATAATCTATCTCAATAATATATTTTTAGCAGTATTGCTGTATTATAGTCACTAAAAAGCGTTAAATTCGTACAACGCCGTCTTTGGCCTGTGTGCCTAAAATTCAAGCTGTTCGAAGTGAGTATGGGCATATTGTTACTCACTGCCTCTGTCTGAGTTGAGTAATGAGTCTGTATGTGCCATAAAATACCGTCAACTAAGCTACGTACGTTTCTATAAAATTACTCCTAATCTTTAAAAAAGTAGTTACTATAGATTTTAGTAACTAACCTGGATTGAACAGCAAAAAGGTATTATTTTGAAAAAAGATCGTTAATAGAATGGTTCTCTAAAAGACTTTAGTATCTAGGTCAAAGAACAAACCCTGGACGCTCCCAAAAATGTTTCAGTGTCATTATACTCATATCTTGTTGTTTGTTTCTTGCGTTGTCTTTACCTTTGTACCGTTAACTACCAGAAGGCTATTAATATAGGTGCATGTGATAGATATGTAACCTATTCTGAACAAATCTGAACGCAAAATAAAGAAAGTAAATGAAACACCATTATAAAAAAAGTTGGGTTATTATTGTATGTTTACTAGATATACATGGTAGTTAATATGGTTACTTACCAACTATACTATCCAATGTAAGTTATAAGATGTATCGATTTGTATTAGTATTGGCTTTCATAGAAAGTTAACGCATCACATGTTTTTTCGATGAGGCTTACGAAATTATATAATTTTTCAATCAATTTTACGTTACTTTGACCATACTGCTTCTATTATCCCATATTGTCTCATCTGTTAAACTACCATAAAAAGACGACGATTATTCATTGTATGCACAGACTTATTATTAAATTGACATGATAAATAACAATGTGCAATCAGTCAAAGATGAATTGCTTTTTTCTGCTGCAGTCAAACAACGCTTTTTAATCTAACATAGCCGATGATCGTGTACTATAAAAATAAAAGGTAGAGCCATATGACTAGAGAGAGTATTACAATACTTAGACATAGTGAAATAAATTTTCGCATGAATGGTTATTGTAAAATACATTTTTTGATTTACGGTTTCTCTGCGGGCTGTACGCTTTTTTTCACATTCATTATATAACATTACCATTACATATTCTTAACATAAATGTAAGATTATATTCAATGTAAAATACCTGTAACTTGCCATTGAAATACAAGTGAATCGGAACACGCATCTCTTTTCGGCTGTTGTGGTGCGGTTCCGCCCTTCTAGTCGTACGTGTCAAATCAAACAATTCTCTCAGAAACAATGTAACAAAAATAAAGGAGGCTAGAAAAAGAAGACAATTCTATTAATAATTTAAATTAAATAATCGAACTTAGAGGAAAAACTTAACCTCAAATGGCTAGAAGAAGCTGCGCGAACTTTTTTAGCTTCACTGCGACAATATCAGCACGAGTCTGCGTTTAGTAAGCTTACGTCTGTAATATTCTGTGTGCAAGCAATACGATCTAGTTGACCTGCCAGGGATCTGCCCGTTGCCTTAAAAAATCTTAGGGGTTTACATTATTTGAAGCTCCTGGTGAAAATCAACCATATAACAAAAAATACCAATAAAATCTTAAATTTATTGAAAGCTATCCTTCAGGTAAATCCAATCATATTGATTGACGGTATCACGGAAAAAGGCGGTGTCGAACAGACGGCGGAGTTTACATTAGATAACTTTGCTCCTTTCTACTCTCATCAACGGCTTCCTCTGACGCGTTCAGTCACGACATCCGCCCGCAATATGATTCTATTTCTTGACTATCTCGTGATATATAACACAAGCAGACAAAAAGCGTTCGCAATAATGAGCAACTATACACATCAGAAGTCAACCTGCAAATAAATTACGCCAAAATGAAAACCATGGAGTTCAGAAATAGAGGAAGAGTTCTAAGAAGAGGTGGCTACCACCGAAAAGTCTGGCACATCGAGGAAAGACGCCAAAACGTGATAATTCCGGTAACTACGATTAGAAAGCCGCAGAAATTCTCACTGGCAACGAAGCTTAAACTGTTAAAGCTTACATTATTAATTTGAAAGTTGCGCCAAGCTTATGAACTTTAGGAAGTTTGGGAAAAAGCTGAGCCTGCGAGATATATCGATGCTAGAAAAAACCAAGCCAGCCTGCTAATAAGTGCCAGGGCTGTACGCATCACGTCGTGACTGTCCAATGTATCCATTAATAGAGACTCCAAGGATGGCCGAAAAGTTTTGGAATCTGCCCTGCTCCACACGAACTGAAGCATGCTGCGAGTTCATCATGAGTTATGAACAGAGGATGACGAAGATTGACCCGATATTTTATTACCGCTCGCAGCAATTAATGAAGAGCGGAAGCACTCCAATAGGGTAAAACACCACTAAATTAAATTAACATTTGTAGTTCTTGGGTTCCACTGTCTATTAGGCGTGCCTGAGGGGTATCGCAAATCAAACGAAGATTGTATCTGTCAATTTTATAATGTATACGTGTGTTAGATAATCGACACAGAACATATGCAAATGAAGAGACTAACTATTAAACGCGGGAGCGCCTAGCTTGTTATCGGCAACATGGACGGTTATACAAGGTTCGTTTAGTGTCTTGCGGTACTAGGCTGACGCATCTAGCATTAGCATAAGTATTGGGAAAAGCGCTTTTGAAGCCGTTCTCTTTCAGCAAGCGAGATAAATTGCACTGAAGAGATTATATTAATGAATTAGCTCGCTTTGAATCAATAAACATACCGTGGGTGTTTGTTTTGGGGTAAATAGGTTAGTAATCGTTAGAAAAAATCTGTTCCATCAAGAACCTTGTCAAGGAGTGTTTCCTAATTGGTACGATACAATAGAAACTATTGGCTAAATTAGGAGACTGTAATTTTTAATAACGCTTATAGTCTCGCCAAAAATATTAAGTGTCGCATTCCACAGACATTTTATTTTATATATTATATTTGCAAGTTACTGTATTAGTATAACATCTACACAATTATTAGTAACAGTTAATTAAACCTTTTCCCGCATAATTATACATGCTTCAGAATTTCATAAATCCTTTTCTAAATTGAGTAATCGAATTTCACTAGAATGGCATGCATAGGAGGTGCATGGGTTTTCAAATAATTATGATTCTACATAACTTACGAATAACACAAATTACGAGTAACTTATTACTGGGCAGGCAATGCTTACCCGCCTGATTAGGGTGGGAAAAAGGAAAAGTATAATGGATTAGGGTTAACCGAAACTGGACAATTGAGCAGAGATCTAAAAGCCCACTACTCTTAAACGAGAATGATATACTACAACCGACGGGTGTTCCGGAATCTAACGATACTAGCCTAGCATTCATAATAAATATAGTCAACGCTTAGTCATGTTTATTAGAAAGCCTTGAAGCATTTTTTGGGTCACGGTACGCGGCAAGCGAAATCATCTTTAGCAACCATGGGATTGTGAACATAGTGATGCGACTGTTTGCAGCTGAGGACGGCCGTAAGGAAAGACAAGATTTACAATGAAAATATACTTTCTGATATATTAAAAGCTAGCGGAACGAGACGCATCCTATACACATTATCAATCGAGTAAGGTTAACAGCTGAGATTCTGCAATTTCTGGAAAACGTTGCTGTTATAGTTCTGAATAGTTTAAGTCCTACAGGATATGTTCAAACAGCCGCCTTCCCATTTGAAAAGTGCATACCACAGTTTTTGCAGCAATAGCGCATTTGTAAAGAATATTAGTTCCCCTAAGTCTTCTCAGTACCGAACAAAGATCATCGCCTCGTTTGGGTGCCTGGATTGTCACGTGAACCGTGTTATTTCATTTTCTTTCCTATATTTACCCTTAAACATTTAACAACAGTAAAAGCTGAGTTCCACCAAGTGTAACATGTTGTATATTGACGACTCTTTTGGGGCGAATGGAACACCACAGGCCCTGCCTGATTAACATTAGCAAAAAGCAACGACCAGGTGAACTGTTTAAAAGATTCTGTAGACCCATTATCGTACGGGTAAGATTCATCTTCTTATCGTCAAAGTTGTTTAAAAGCTTTACAAAAGCCTAATAAGTTATAAACTATAGTCCAATCGAAAAGTTGCATCATTATTTCTGAAACATGATTTTCCTTATTAGGATCAGTATGTACCTTTCAAGACCAGGAATTTAGGGACTAAGACCATATTTTTATTTGCTATAATTTTGCACTATCTAGCCCTTCGGTAATCCTTTACTTAACTTTTCTAGAAAATTGGCGTTTTTTTTGATATATTTCAGGTATAAGTTGAGTCTCTGAAAATGCTTTTTACGCATAAGAAATGTATGTACACTTAACCTAATACGATACGGTTTAATACTATTCTTCCGATCCGAGCAAGAAATAATTGAGATTATGGGGGGTTCTATGCTGTATGTCGGGAAACATGTAATGTTACGGCGCGTACTAATAAACTTAGGCGCTTCTGTCGATATCACTATACAAATACAAGACATTGCCCGAGTAAATCGTGTTAGTGCCAAAGCTAGTATATCGCAATTAAGCTCTTGTTTATGTATGTAGGGCCACACTTATAGCGGCCTCACTCTAAGAATGTTGGGCAAAATCTCAGTGTTACTAAAACTGTTATCATACGACACAACCTCAGACTTTTAATGCCGTACACAGGTTCGCAGCGGTAGCTCCTCACAACCAGGCATCTTATTATAGTTCATTTTATTGGTGTTGAAGTACTCGTTGTAATCGGAACTGATCGCACTGCCCGATAGAATCGATGTTCAATTTCTTCGTACATTATAGTTATAGATTACCGATTGACGATATTGAAAGATATTTTCAGTATGTTCCTTTGCAAGACATCAACTGTCGTAGCCGTGCATACATTTGTACACTTCACGCCGACTCTCCTCTTACGGAAATAACGCCCTATAAATTAGCATACGGTCTTTCTTCGCGTGAGTGGCTTTGATGATGGGTTTAGAATACTAAACCAAATCGATCGTGTTTGGCATGATGTATTTTTCCTGGGGATGAATCTATTGTATTTTCATTACTTCCATAACACGCTAATCACCGCCCACGAAAAGTATCTCAGTTGATGAGCTGTCATTGATGCTATGAGATTGGCTTTATTCTTACATTTTGGTTTGGTGCATCAGCTTTAAATGGTTCTGTGTGGTTTGAAAAGTACCGTCTTTCGGCCAACCGAATTCGGACAAGTTGGTTTGCCTGGGTTTAATATCATACGTACTGGCAAAACCATAGCAAGCAGTGTTTATTTCTAAGCGCATGCATCGAACGACTACGGCTTGCCTGAGTTGGCACTTTAAATTTTTAGCTGCCCACTAAAAAGGAACAGTTATGTTCTTTTGTATAACTGAAGCTTATACTCGCCTTTGAAAGCTTTGTGTGCATAAGTATTTACCCAAATCGATTTTTGACACGAAGCAAAAGTTGAGAGAATTCTTTTTTTTTAGCGTAATGTATGTCCATATTAGTAGGTACTTTACTCATAAAAGAAATGCGAACAGAGACCTTAATAAAGAGTGGAGACTCGGTTTCTTCGGCGGTTAGAGTTGAACACAACTAAAAATGCCGCGATCGAAAAACTTATGTTCCGGCCTCTTTCCTGAGATATAGGGCGGTCTTATATATAAATATATATACTTGCATGACACTTCGAAAACTCTTAATTTACTTCCCTTACTGTCTGCATGTTACTTTCTTGTCTTTACAGTGATGTTACTAAAACATTAAAAAAATAAGGTTATTTTCAAAATACACAACAATTGCTAAGCCATAACTTCTTACGTTTAGAAGAAGGACAAAAAAGGTAATCTTTCAAATTTGCCTTTAACTATAAAATCTTGCAGTTATAATGCTTGAGTTTCCAATTTGGGCCACTTCGAACTGCATAGTTTGCTTACATCGTACTAATCCTAGAATACCTGTATTTGCTTTTTTTAATATTCTGGTTTGACGGAACATCGCCGACAGCGACAGCTAAAGCAACAGCGAAAAACTTTGTGATTTATTGCTTCCCGATTACAAATGTATTACACTAACCCCATATCTACTGTCTATCTCATCATTATTGTATTAATTATATGTTCATTACGTAATTAGCCAACAGCTTCTTCAAGATATCGTGGTTTAGACTAAAATATCAAAGTTTGAACCAACGATTATTGGAGGAATTTCTTGTACAGATTGTTGTACGAAGTAGATTTTGATATTCTAGCATCATAAAATGTATGTTCGCATATAAGTATTACTTCGTTAGACTTGCCAACTCGTCACAAAAGCTGATGTCGATCGAAGTCTTTCTATTTAAAAAAAAATCCGCTATACGAGAATTATACTTAATATGGAAAATTGCTTATTTTTCTAAAAAAAAATTAACGGCATTGAGCAAATACGAATCAACTGTGATTATTTATTGGCTTATTATTATTTTTTCGGCTATTCTGTGATCCTACTTTTGAGAGCTATTCAGGCGTACAGACAGCACGGTACACATCATTGTTGGGTCATTTGTTGTTACATAAACGCTAATTCATACGCTACTACTGTCCTTCTATATACTCGTTCATAAAATAATCAAAAAAGATCCTGTTGAGCTATATTTTATTTCACAGAGACCTACATTGTTTTAACACTAGGAAATATCCTTTTTGTACCGAAAGTGGAAGCCTAATGTATTTTTAAAATATATTTTTGAAAAGCCAGGCAGTTACCAAAGAAGGCCTGCCACTCTAGCGCCACTGGGCTACCGGTCGAAAAAAATTCAAAATTAAATTCAAAGTTAGTTTTTTATTTATTAATTTTCAACACTTTCAACTATTGTTTTTTTTTTTTGTAGACAAATCTCATATAACTAAGGTTAAAGAGATATTAGTATAGAAAGAATGTACTTGTGACCTTTAGTGTATGCTGCATCAGTTTCGCTGTCTATATTAACCTTTAAACGTATCTGAGCCATATAAGACAGTGGCTGTGCCTAACCACAACGACCCAGTTTTTAGAGACTTTCATATTAATGAGACAGGTAAAATGCAGATAAAGAGTTACGTTTATTAGGCTACCAATATATATGTGCACGAAATGGAAATAATGGCAATTGAGCGGAATGAATTTCATGGTAAATTGTGCGATACAGAAGCATGACGACATATTTGTGTTACATTTTTCTTTGTAGTTATGACCTGTAGACAAGGAAGAAGCAACCAGCGACATAACTGAGGTAATAAGCACAAAACTAACGTGCAAACCACAAACATTCGATTAGTTACAACATTAGACCTTATATATCTAAATGCATGTATTCCTGTACCCCCACAGCACCAAAATTCGGAGATAGCAATGAGGTCGCCTCGATGGCTCTCGTACAATGAGTATCAGTAGACAGCGAGGACGGGCTTTGAAATGAAACGACAACGACTACATCACCGCGTGTCTCTACCCCATATTCGTTTTTGCTTTCTTTTCTCTCGTGCATTATTCCTAAAAAGAGGTAGAAATATGCGGCTTTTCTGGCTGGAGAATCGCGTGTTAAAGGAAGCAAGATAAGCATGAGCAATTGTGCCCAGGTGTACCATAAGCAAAGGAAAAGCCGCAGAGTGAAAGACAAGGCGTGGGTTCAAGGAGCGAAAGACCTCCCTGAAACACAGAATTGCCATTTCATACCGCATACAACAGGAAAAGATAAGAAGGTGTTTCTTCGTCAGTCCTGCGTTTGGCCAGCCGACTCCGGAAAAAGGCATGTTCATGCTGTCACTATCGCCATGGCCAGTGCTGGTTAGGCGACGATAATGATATGGTCTCATTAAAAAGACAACGAGACAGTGAACCAGGTAAAGATTGGCAAAAGAAGCGGTACAGCATAAAACAGCAGAGATTCTGAAACCCTGTTACTTGAGTATATGTACATATATTTTGCCTTATTGCGTTGGTTGACTCAGTAACAGCAACATCAAACGCAGTGACGAGGGTCGGTTGTAATGGCAGTATGACCAGAGCGCGGCAGATAAGAGGTTCCTTCTCGGCCATGTAAAAAATCACATCACACACAAACTTCCAGATGCAAATATTGTGCTAGCAGCAGTCAGTTACGCTGCAACATCCTGGTAATGCGGAAAATGACAGTCGCTGTGTTAACGGTAAGAAGAACGATGCAACTAAAATGAACTTGCGCAGGGGAGACCGAACTGACGGAGACAACAATCGGGCGATGAGAGGAAACAGCATCCCTTGGCAACAGAGATGAACGTGTAGCTAGGCCACTGAAACGACAGCGAAACCGAAAAGCTAGGACGAACCTTTGGCTACCTCTTGGTGATAGCGAAATTAATAGCGAAAAAAAAAACAACCTGAGCAGCAGCTGCAGCGCCAGAAGGCCAGACGCAGCCGGTACAACCACACTACCGACGATCGACATAAACAGACGGCTGATGATGAAAAAGTCAAAAAGGGGTGGGGTAACATTGTCAGAAAAGAAAGGTTAAAAAGAGAAAGCCTTGATCAACGGGAATTGTAGGCGGTGAAACCAGAATATGATGTGGTGGTACGGAAATGCTATGGGATAGATAGGATTGTATCAGGTATCGTAGAAAAGGCAAAGTAAAAAAAATATGAACCGAGACAACTGCAGCGCACTGCCGAACAAGGCCTGTCATTGATAAATGGAAAAAGAATGCACGAGGAAAATGTGGCCGTATAAAGTACGCATTTAATTTTGCAGACCATTACGAATATTACACACAGCCAAATCGCCGGATAAATGAGTAAGAGATCTTGCGCGCACAAAGGAGATAAAGAGCTCTTGGGAAAAATACAAGGAAAAAGCAGGTGCAACAAACGTTCAAAAAGTAGTAATTCAATTGTGCAAGCGCTTTACTTTACATTCAATCTTAGAATGAAAATCGGAAATCATTTGAGCGGTCGATTTTGAGAACAGTTTCAATAGTACGTAATTTAAAGGATGTACTTCTGGAATCATTCTTGAGTAGTATGTACTTTCAGGAGTATATACTATAAGGAACGTTATAACAAACTGATGGCGACACAAGTGACACCAGTGAAATTAGTCTCTGTATATAAAGTAGGCTGCTGCGGACAAACTAAAGAGAACCGTCCTGAAAAATATAACAGTCATACAGATTTGCACAAATGTATTAGCAGGGGATTCCGGATGTCGACAACCTACCTTATTTATAAAGAGCCTAGTTTTGGAATGTAATAAACACTATCTCTGTTGATTCCACTATATCTATTCTATGCTCATACCTTAGTCTAGTTACTAGATTATGATTTTACACCTGCCATAAGGACGCTCAGTTTTCTTTTCTTCTAGCCCCAAAATATACATAAATAGGTAATATAGACTATTCTGGAATTTCACTGCAGTAATAATTATTTTTAGAGAAAAACAGTCAGGCATAAGGAGAAGAGGCAGGGCTCAGATCCAATTGTGTGCTTAAATAGCCATCATAATAATTTGAATGACACCGTTGGGCCTTGATAGGTTCATGATTACGATTTACAAAATACTATTGTCTAAGAAGAAATAAGTCAAGTTAACTTAACCATGGAAATACTTAAGAATCTTGCGATGATGCATTAATGAAGAACGAGGGGCGTATGATTTTTTGTAATATAATTTATTTAAACCTCATT